>NW_026610675.1:650000-724073 GCF_029499605.1 Hyla sarda
AAGCATTATATGTTAATAAACATCAGCCATACTGTGCCATTTTGTATCAGTTATTTCATGTAATGGGCCCCTTTATGATTGTTATCCGTGCAGGATCTTTGAGCTCCCACATTGCTCTGCACACAATATGAAATCAGTAGATGCAGCTCTGGAGGTGACCGGGGGATCAGTATCGGATATGCTTATAGAAATTTCTGAATGTTCTATGTAGATCAGTGGTCTCAAACTGTGGCCCTCCAGATGTTGCAAAATTGAAACTCCCAGCATGTCCAGACAGCCATTGGAGTTGAAGTTTTACAACATCTGGAGGGCCAGATGTAGATGAAATCTATAAACCTCCAGACGAGTGTCCCCCTGTATAGAGGGGGGAGCTGGGGGGGGGGGGGGGGCGTCAGGGGGCATTCACTGTGTGATCAGTCCAGCTGCATTGTCTTATGCCTGGTGCCTTATCCCTTTAGTCTGATTGCTGTGTGTGTGGACATCCTGACAAATTGTGATGGGGCCCCGAGCAATCTCATCTGGGGACCCTGTTATCATGTCAATCTCTCTGCCTGTAAAAGCAGCTCTTGTAGCAGGTTGTCTCCCTCTCTGTAGAGCAGCTCTTGTAACAGGCTGTCTTCCTCTCTGCATGGTAGCTCCTGTAGCAGGCTCTCTTCCTCTCTGTAGAGCAGCTCTTGTAGCAGGCTGTCTCTGTAGAGCAGCTCTTGTAGCAGGCTGTCTCTGTAGAGCAGCTCTTGTAGCAGGCTGTCTCTGTAGAGCAGCTCTAGTAGCAGGCTGTCTCTGTAGAGCAGCTCTAGTAGCAGGCTGTCTGTAGAGCAGCTCTTGAGCAGGCTGTCTCTGTAGAGCAGCTCTAGTAGCAGGCTGTCTGTAGAGCAGCTCTTGCAGCAGGCTGTCTCTGTAGAGCAGCTCTTGCAGCAGGCTGTCTCTGTAGAGCAGCTCTTGCAGCAGGCTGTCTCTGTAGAGCAGCTCTTGCAGCAGGCTGTCTCTGTAGAGCAGCTCTTGCAGCAGGCTGTCTCTGTAGAGCAGCTCTTGCAGCAGGCTGTCTCTGTAGAGCAGCTCTTGCAGCAGGCTGTCTCTGTAGAGCAGCTCTTGCAGCAGGCTGTCTCTGTAGAGCAGCTCTTGCAGCAGGCTGTCTCTGTAGAGCAGCTCTTGCAGCAGGCTGTCTCTGTAGAGCAGCTCTTGCAGCAGGCTGTCTCTGTAGAGCAGCTCTTGCAGCAGGCTGTCTCTGTAGAGCAGCTCTTGCAGCAGGTTGTCTCTGTAGAGCAGCTCTTGCAGCAGGCTGTCTCTGTAGAGCAGCTCTTGTAGCAGGCTGTCTCTGTAGAGAAGCTCTTGTAGCAGGCTGTCTTCCTCTCTGCATGGTAGCTCCTGTAGCAGGCTGTCTCTGTCATTGAGTCAAGTTCTGTCATCTGTCAAGTTCTAACCTGTTCAGAGTGTGGGTGATGTTTCTGATAATTGTGGGTCTGGCTACTGTGTTCCCCACTGAACACTTGATCCAGGTTTCCTTTCCCCTTTATGTAAAGTGGTGGTGGATTATGTTTTGGCTTCATTAACTCTCTATGGGACAGCCCAGGAGCAGAGTGCTTTACCCAGTCCCCAGTGCTACTTATCTGTGGGTTACAGTCCGGGCCCTGTAGGGTCCTCTGTCTGGCTCTCATAGGATGTTATTAAAGAAAGTTGGGAGCAGCAGCTTTGAGGGTAATTTACCTCTTTGTCCTTAAGAATCTTATGATGTGGAAACAACACGAGATATCAGTGCAGGATCAACAACGCAAATTTTTCTGATGTCTCCCAAACAATGTCTGCTTGTCTATGAACCATCTCCCAGGAAAACTACAAGGAGTAAAGTAACCTAAGAAGACCCATAACTGGGCACAACAATACTAACTGCACCATATAACCGAGCACAACAATAAAAACTGCACCATATAACAGAGCACAACAATAATAACCACCATATAACCGAGCACAACAATAAAAACTGCACCATATAACAGAGCACAACAATAATAACCACCATATAACCAAGCACAACAATAAAAACTGCACCATATAACAGAACACAACAATAATAACCACCATATAACCGAGCACAACAATAATAACCACCATATAACCGAGCACAACAATAAAAACTGCACCATATAACCGAGCACAACAATAATAACTGCACCATATAACCGAGCACAACAATAAAAACTGCACCATATAACAGAGCACAACAATAATAACTGCACCATATCACCAAGCACAACAATAATAACTGCACCATATAACCGAGCACAACAATAATAACCACCATATAACCGAGCACAACAATAAAAACTGCACCATATAACAGAGCACAACAATAATAACCACCATATAACCGAGCACAACAATAAAAACTGCACCATATAACAGAGCACAACAATAATAACCACCATATAACCGAGCACAACAATAATAACTGCACCATATAACAGAGCACAACAATAATACCCACCATATAACTGAGCACAACAATAAAAACTGCACCATATAACAGAGCACAACAATAATAACCACCATATAACCGAGCACAACAATAAAAACTGCACCATATAACAGAGCACAACAATAATAACCACCATATAACCGAGCACAACAATAATAACTACACCATATAACCGAGCACAACAATAAAAACTGCACCATATAACAGAGCACAACAATAATAACTACACCATATAACCGAGCACAACAATAAAAACTGCACCATATAACAGAGCACAACAATAATAACTACACCATATAACCGAGCACAACAATAAAAACTGCACCATATAACAGAGCACAACAATAATAACCACCATATAACCGAGCACAACAATAATAACTGCACCATATAACAGAGCACAACAATACTAACTGCACCATATAACAGAGCACAACAATAATAACTACACCATATAACCAAGCACAACAATAAAAACTGCACCATATAACCGAGCACAACAATAATAACCACCATATAACCGAGCACAACAATAATAACTGCACCATATAACAGAGCACAACAATACTAACTGCACCATATAACCGAGCACAATAATAATAACTGCACCATATAACTGATCACAACAATACTAACTGCACCATATAACAGAGCACAACAATAATAACCACCATATAACCGAGCATAACAATAAAAACTGCACCATATAACAGAGCACAACAATAATAACCACCATATAACCGAGCACAACAATAATAACTGCACCACATAACAGAGCACAACAATACTAACTGCACCATATAACCGAGCACAAGAATAATAGCTGCACCATATAACAGAGCAAAACAATAATAACTGCACCATATCACCAAGCACAACAATAATAACTGCACCATATAATCAGGCACAACAATACTAATTGCACTATATAACCGAGCACAACAATAACTGCACCATATAACAGCACAACAATAATAACTGCACCATATTACCGGGCACAACAATAATAGCTGCATCATATAACCGAGCCCAACAATACTAACTGCACCATGTAATCGAGCACAACAATAATAACTGCACCATATAACCAAGCATAATACTAACTGCACCATATAACAGAGCACAACAATAATAACCACCATATAACCGAGCACAACAATAATAACTGCACCACATAACAGAGCACAACAATACTAACTGCACCATATAACCGAGCACAACAATAATAGCTGCACCATATAACAGAGCAAAACAATAATAACTGCACCATATCACCAAGCACAACAATAATAACTGCACCATATAATCAGGCACAACAATACTAATTGCACTATATAACCGAGCACAACAATAACTGCACCATATAACAGCACAACAATAATAACTGCACCATATTACCGGGCACAACAATAATAGCTGCATCATATAACCGAGCCCAACAATACTAACTGCACCATGTAATCGAGCACAACAATAATAACTGCACCATATAACCAAGCACAATACTTACTGCACCATATAACTGAGCACCACAATAATAACTGCACCATATAACCGCGCACAACAATACTAACTACACAATGTAATCGAGCACAACAATAATAACTGCACTATATAACCGAGCACAATACTAACTGCACCATATAACCGAGCACAACAATAATAACTGCACCATATAACCGCACACAATAACTGCACCATATAACCGAGCAAAATAATAATAACTGCACCATATTGTCAGGCAGGCTGGAGGTGGATCCTCTGTGTCAGAGAGGGATTGGCGTGGACCGTACCGGGGGACCGGTTCTAAGTTGCTAATGGTATTCACCAGAGCCCGCCGCAAAGCGGGATGGTCTTGCTGCGGCGGTAGCAACCAGGTTGTATCCACCGGTAATGGCTCAACCTCTCTGACTGCTGAGACAGGCGCAGTACAAAAGGACTAGGCAAGAGCAAGGTCGGACGTAGCAGAAGGTCAGGGCAGGCAGCAAGGGTCGTAGTCAGGGGCAACAGCAGAAGGTCTGGAACATTGGCTTGGGACATACACTAAACGCTTTCTCTGGCACAAGGCAACAAGATCCGGCAATGCTGGGAAGGGGAAGTGAGGTTATATGAGCAGGGAGCAGGTGGAAGCTAATTAGACTAATTGGGCCAGGCACCAATCATTGGTGCACTGGCCCTTTAAATCTTAGAGAGCTGGCGCACGCGCTCGCCCCAGAGAGCTGAGCCGCGGGCGCCAGAACGTGACAGCCGGGGACCGGGACAGGTAAGTGGCTTGGGATGCGATTCGCGAGCGAGCGCGTCCCGCGATGCGAATCGCATCCCCGACGTCAGTGTCAGTGCAGCGCTCCCGGTCAGCGGGTCTGACCGGGGCGCTGCAGAGAGGAAAACGCTGCGAGCAGGGACCCGGAGCGCTCGGCGTAACAGTACCCCCCCCTTAGGTCTCCCCCTCTTTTTTTCTCCTTGTCCCTTCAAACGAGACGAGAACATAGGGGGAGACTCTTGAGTATCCTTTCGGAAAAAAGAGAAGTCCTGGGAAGCTACATCAGCGGCAGGCAATCCAGAAGAAGTGGGAATGGGGAGGGGGGGCAGAAGGTGAAGCTTGTCACGGGGCAGAGTGTTACCAGGAAGGGGGCTATGAGGAGCAGATGTGAGGCATCGTTTGTGACAAGCAGGACCCCAATTCTTGATCTCCCCGGTGGTCCAGTCAAGGGTGAGAGAATGATGTTGGAGCCATGGCAGACCAAGGAGGACTTCAGAGGTGCAGTTGGGCAGAACAAAAAATTCAATTTTCTCATGATGCAGTCCAATGCTCATAAGCAGGGGTTCTGTGCGGTAACGCACAGTGCAGTCCAATTTTACTCCGTTGACAGAAGAAATGTAGAGCGGCTTGACGAGACAGGTCACTGGGATGCTGAACCTATTAACAAAAGAGGCCAAAATAAAATTTCCAGCAGAACCAGAGTCCAAGAAGGCCACAGCTGAGAAGGAGGAGTTGGCAGAAGGAGAAATCCGCACGGGCACAGTGAGACGTGGAGAAGCAGAATTCACACCAAGGGACGCCACTCCCATGTGAACAGGGTGCATGCGTGCGTTTCCCAGACGTGGAGGACGAATAGGGCAATCCACCAAGAAATGTTCGTTGCTAGCGCAGTACAGACATAAGTTTTTATCTCTGCGACGAGACCTCTCTTCATGGGTCAGGCGAGACCGATCCACTTGCATAGCCTCCTCGGCGGGAGGCACAGGGGTAGATTGCAAAGGATACTGTGAGAGAGGTGCTCAGAGATCAAGGTCTTTTTCCTGGCGGAGCTCCTGGTGTCTTTCAGAAAAACGCATGTCGATGCGGGTGGCCAAAAGGATAAGTTCAGACAGGTTAGCTGGAATTTCTCGTGCGGCAAGTACATCTTTGATGTTGCTGGATAAGCCTTTCTTGAAGGTCGCGCAGAGGGCCTCATTGTTCCAGGCTAGCTCTGAGGCAAGGGTACGAAACTGGATGGCGTATTCGCCTACGGAAGACGTTCCTTGGACTAGGTTCAGCAAAGCAGTTTCGGCAGAGGAGGCTCGGGCTGGCTCCTTGAAGACACTACGGACTTCAGCGAAGAAGGACTGGACTGTGGCAGGATCATTGCGGTCCCAGAGCGGTGTGGCCCTTTAAATCCTAGAGAGCTGGCGCGCGCGCCAGAACGTGACAGCCGGGGACCGGGACAGGTAAGTGGCTTGGGATGCGATTCGCGAGCGGGCGCGTCCCGCTATGCGAATCACATCCCCGACGTCAGTGTCAGTGCAGCGCTCCCGGTCAGCGGGTCTGACCGGGGCACTGCAGAGAGGAGAACGCCGCGAGCGCACCGGGGAGGAGCAGGGACCCGGAGCGCTCGGCGTAACACATATAACCGAGAACAACAATACTAACTGCACCATATAACCGAGCACAACCATACTAACTGCACCATGTAACCAAGCAAAACAATACTAACTGCACCATATAACCGAGCACAATACTAACTGCACCATATAACCGAGCACAATACTAACTGCACCATATAACCGCGCACAACAATAATAACTGCACCATATAACCGAGCACAACAATAACTGCAGCATATAACCGAGCACAACAATAATAACTGCAGCATATAACCGAGCACAACAATAACTGCAGCATATAACCGAGCACAACAATAATAACTGCACCATATTACCGAGCACAACAATAATAACTTCAGCATATAACCGAGCACAACAATAATAACTGCACCATATAACCGAGCACAACAATAATAACTGCACCATATAACCGAGCACAACAATAATAACTGCAGCATATAACCGAGCACAACAATAATAACTGCACCATATAACCGAGCACAACCATACTAACTGCACCATGTAACCAAGCAAAACAATACTAACTGCACCATATAACCGAGCACAATACTAACTGCACCATATAACCGAGCACAATACTAACTGCACCATATAACCGCGCACAACAATAATAACTGCACCATATAACCGAGCACAACAATAACTGCAGCATAAAACCGAGCACAACAATAATAACTGCACCATATTACCGAGCACAACAATAATAACTTCAGCATATAACCGAGCACAACAATAATAACTGCACCATATAACCGAGCACAACAATAATAACTGCAGCATATAACCGAGCACAACAATAATAACTGCACCATATCACCAAGCACAACAATAACTGCAGCATATAACCGAGCACAACAATAATAACTGCACCATATAACCGAGCACAACAATAATAACTACACCATATAACCGAGCACAACAATAATAACTACACCATATAACCCAGCACAACAATAATAACTGCACCATATAACAGAGCACAACAATAATAACTACACCATATAACCGAGCACAACAATAATAACTACACCATATAACAGTGCACAACAATAATAACTGCACCATATAACCGAGCACAACAATAATAACTGCACCATATAACCTAGGACATCATGACACGTAGTGACGGCGCTGGTCCTGAGCTGTGTTTGGCGGTGGTTCTTGGTTGTGCAGTGATGACGGTTCCAGCTCTCACATTCCTTACATGTTTCTTCCTCCGACTCCACATTTCTCTGTATTTTTATGGGTGATAATTACGATTTCCAGATGTCGGGTGTCGCAGTCAGTGCTGGGGCTGAGCGTCAATGACTTCAAAGGACATTTTATGGGAGCGGAGACTAAAACTCATGTGCAGGTGGAGTGTCAGCTCTTCTACCAAATGTTCAGCCTCGGGGAGCAGACAGGGACAACTTGTATGTCTGCTTCTGTACATTGTCCCATATGTACACCATAAAAATACCGCTACATCTGACCCCAGGAGCTCACAATCTAATCTCCTATCATACAATGTATCACCCCCATCATTCCTGACCCCAGGAGCTCACAATCTAATCTCCTATCATACAATGTATCACTCCTATCATCCCTGACCCCAGGAGCTCACAATCTAATCTCCTATCATACAATGTATCACTCCCATCATCCCTGACCCCAGGAGATCACAATCTAATCTCCTATCATACAATGTATGACTCCCATCATCCCTGACCCCAGGAGATCACAATCTAATCTCCTATCACATACAATGTATCACTCCCATCATCCCTGACCCCAGGAGCTCACAATCTAATCTCCCATCACATACAATGTATCACTCCCATCATCCCTGACCCCAGGAGATCACAATCTAATCTCCTATCACATACAATGTATCACTCCCATCATCCCTGACCCCAGGAGATCACAATCTAATCTCCTATCATACAATGTATCACTCCCATCATCCCTGACCCCAGGAGATCACAATCTAATCTATCATACAATGTATCACTCCCATCATCCCTGACCCCAGGAGATCACAATCTAATCTCCTATCACATACAATGTATCACTCCCATCATCCCTGACCCCAGGAGATCACAATCTAATCTCCTATCATACAATGTATCACTCCCATCATCCCTGACCCCAGGAGATCACAATCTAATCTCCTATCATACAATGTATCACTCCCATCATCCCTGACCCCAGGAGATCACAATCTAATCTCCTATTACATACAATGTATCACTCCCATCATCCCTGACCCCAGGAGATCACAATCTAATCTCCTATCATACAATGTATCACTCCCATCATCCCTGACCCCAGGAGATCACAATCTAATCTCCTATCATACAATGTATCACTCCCATCATCCCTGACCCCAGGAGATCACAATCTAATCTCCTATCATACAATGTATCACTCCCATCATCCCTGACCCCAGGAGATCACAATCTAATCTCCTATCATACAATGTATCACTCCCATCATCCCTGACCCCAGGAGCTGACAATCTAATCTCCTATCATACAATGTATCACTCCCATCATCCTTGTCTCTGGGAGCTCACAATCTAATCTCTTATCATACAATGTATCACTCCCATCATCCCCGACCCCAGGAGCTCACAATCTAATCTCCTATCATACAATGTATCACTCCCATCATCCGTGACCCCAGGAGATCACAATCTAATCTATCACATACAAGGTATCACTCCCATCATCCCTGACCCCAGGAGATCACAATCTAATCTCCTATCATACAATGTATCACTCCCATCATCCCTGACCCCAGGAGATCACAATCTAATCTCCTATCATACAATGTATCACTCCCATCATCCTTGTCTCTGGGAGCTCACAATCTAATCTCCTATCACATACAATGTATCACTCCCATCATCCCTGACCCCAGGAGCTCACAATCTAATCTCCTATCACATACAATGTATCACTCCCATCATCCCTGACCCCAGGAGATCACAATCTAATCTCCTATCATACAATGTATCATCACTCCCATCATCCCTGACCCCAGGAGCTCACAATCTAATCTCCTATCATACAATGTATCACTCCCATCATCCCTGACCCCAGGAGCTCACAATCTAATCTCCTATCACATACAATGTATCACTCCCATCATTCCTGACCCCAGGAGATCACAATCTAATCTCCTATCATACAATGTATCACTCCCATCATCCCTGACCCCAGGAGCTCACAATCTAATCTCCTATCACATACAATGTATCACTCCCATCATCCCTGACCCCAGAAGCTCACAATCTAATCTCCTATCATACAATGTATCACTCCCATCATCCCTGACCCCAGGAGATCACAATCTAATCTCCTATCACATACAATGTATCACTCCCATCATCCCTGACCCCAGGAGATCACAATCTAATCTCCTATCATACAATGTATCACTCCCATCATCCCTGACCCCAGGAGATCACAATCTAATCTCCTATCATACAATGTATCACTCCCATCATCCTTGTCTCTGGGAGCTCACAATCTAATCTCCTATCACATACAATGTATCACTCCCATCATCCCTGACCCCAGGAGCTCACAATCTAATCTCCTATCACATACAATGTATCACTCCCATCATCCCTGACCCCAGGAGATCACAATCTAATCTCCTATCATACAATGTATCATCACTCCCATCATCCCTGACCCCAGGAGCTCACAATCTAATCTCCTATCATACAATGTATCACTCCCATCATCCCTGACCCCAGGAGATCACAATCTAATCTCCTATCATACAATGTATCACTCCCATCATCCCTGACCCCAGGAGCTCACAATCTAATCTCCTATCATACAATGTATCACTCCCATCATCCCTGACCCCAGGAGATCACAATCTAATCTCCTTTCATACAATGTATCACTCCCATCATTCCTGACCCCAGGAGATCACAATCTAATCTCCTATCATACAATGTATCACTCCCATCATCCCTGACCCCAGGAGCTCACAATCTAATCTCCTATCACATACAATGTATCACTCCCATCATCCCCGACCCCAGGAGCTCACAATCTAATCTCCTATCACATACAATGTATCACTCCCATCATCCCTGACCCCAGAAGCTCACAATCTAATCTCCTATCATACAATGTATCACTCCCATCATCCCTGACCCCAGGAGCTCACAATCTAATCTCCTATCATACAATGTATCACTCCCATCATCCCTGACCCCAGGAGATCACAATCTAATCTATCATACAATGTATCACTCCCATCATCCCTGACCCCAGGAGATCACAATATAATCTATCATACAATGTATCACTCCCATCATCCCTGACCCCAGGAGATCACAATCTAATCTCCTATCATACAATGTATCACTCCCATCATCCCTGACCCCAGGAGCTCACAATCTAATCTCCTATCAGACAATGTATCACTCCCATCATCCCTGACCCCAGGAGATCACAATCTAATCTCCTATCATACAATGTATCACTCCCATCATCCCTGACCCCAGGAGCTCACAATCTAATCTCCTATCATACAATGTATCACTCCCATCATCCCTGACCCCAGGAGCTCACAATCTAATCTCCTATCATACAATGTATCACTCCCATCATCCCTGACCCCAGGAGATCACAATCTAATCTCCTATCATACAATGTATCACTCCCATCATCCCTGACCCCAGGAGATCACAATCTAATCTCCTATCACATACAATGTATCACTCCCATCATCCCTGACCCCAGGAGATCACAATCTAATCTCCTATCATACAATGTATCACTCCCATCATCCCTGACCCCAGGAGCTCACAATCTAATCTCCTATCATACAATGTATCACTCCCATCATCCCTGACCCCAGGAGATCACAATCTAATCTCCTATCATACAATGTATCACTCCCATCATCCTTGTCTCTGGGAGCTCACAATCTAATCTATTATCACATACAATGTATCACTCCCATCATCCCTGACCCCAGGAGATCACAATCTAATCTCCTATCATACAATGTATCACTCCCATCATCCCTGACCCCAGGAGCTCACAATCTAATCTCCTATCACATACAATGTATCACTCCCATCATTCCTGACCCCAGGAGATCACAATCTAATCTCCTATCACATACAATGTATCACTCCCATCATCCCTGACCCCAGGAGCTCACAATGTAATCTCCTATCATACAATGTATCACTCCCATCATCCCCGACCCCAGGAGCTCACAATCTAATCTCCTATCACATACAATGTATCACTCCCATCATCCCTGACCCCAGGAGCTCACAATCTTATCTCCTATCATACAATGTATCACTCCCATCATCCCTGACCCCAGGAGATCACAATCTAATCTATCATACAATGTATCACTCCCATCATCCCTGACCCCAGGAGCTCACAATCTAATCTCCTATCATACAATGTATCACTCCCATCATCCCTGACCCCAGGAGATCACAATCTAATCTCCTATCACATACAATGTATCACTCCCATCATCCCTGACCCCAGGAGATCACAATCTAATCTCCTGTCACATACAATGTATCACTCCCATCATCCCTGACCCCAGGAGATCACAATCTAATCTCCTATCATACAATGTATCACTCCCATCATCCCTGACCCCAGGAGCTCACAATCTAATCTCCTATCATACAATGTTCACTCCCATCATCCCTGACCCCAGGAGCTCACAATCTAATCTCCTATCACATACAATGTATCACTCCCATCATCCCTGACCCCAGGAGATCACAATCTAATCTCCTATCACATACAATGTATCACTCCCATCATCCCTGACCCCAGGAGATCACAATCTAATCTCCTATCATACAATGTATCACTCCCATCATCCCTGACCCCAGGAGATCACAATCTAATCTCCTATCATACAATGTATCACTCCCATCATCCCTGATCCCAGGAGATCACAATCTAATCTCCTATCACATACAATGTATCACTCCCATCATCCCTGACCCCAGAAGCTCACAATCTAATCTCCTATCATACAATGTATCACTCCCATCATCCCTGACCCCAGGAGATCACAATCTAATCTCCTATCACATACAGTGTATCACTCCTATCATCCCTGACCCCAGGAGATCACAATCTAATCTCCTATCATACAATGTATCACTCCCATCATCCCTGACCCCAGGAGATCACAATCTGATCTCCTATCATACAATGTATCACTCCCATCATCCCTGACCCCAGGAGATCACAATCTAATCTCCTATCATACAATGTATCACTCCCATCATCCCTGACCCCAGGAGATCACTATCTAATCTCCTATCACATACAATGTATCACTCCCATCATCCCTGACCCCAGGAGATCACAATCTAATCTCCTATCATACAATGTATCACTCCCATCATCCCTGACCCCAGGAGATCACAATCTGATCTCCTATCATACAATGTATCACTCCCATCATCCCTGACCCCAGGAGATCACAATCTAATCTCCTATCATACAATGTATCACTCCCATCATCCCTGACCCCAGGAGATCACTATCTAATCTCCTATCACATACAATGTATCACTCCCATCATCCCTGACCCCAGGAGATCACAATCTAATCTCCTATCATACAATGTATCACCCCCATCATCCCTGACCCCAGGAGCTCACAATCTAATCTCCTATCATACAATGTATCACTCCCATCATCCCTGACCCCAGGAGCTCACAATCTAATTTCCTATCACATACAATGTATCACTCCCATCATCCCTGACCCCAGGAGATCACAATCTAATCTCCTATCACATACAATGTATCACTCCCATCATCCCTGACCCCAGGAGCTCACAATCTAATTTCCTATCACATACAATGTATCACTCCCATCATCCCTGACCCCAGGAGCTCACAATCTAATCTCCTATCATACAATGTATCACTCCCATCATCCCTGACCCCAGGAGCTCACAATGTAATCTCCTATCATACAATGTATCACTCCCATCATCCCTGACCCCAGGAGATCACAATCTAATCTCCTATCATACAATGTATCACTCCCATCATCCCTGACCCCAGGAGACCACAATCTAATCTCCTATCATACAATGTATCACTCCCATCATCCCTGACCCCAGGAGCTCACAATCTAATCTCCTATCACATACAATGTATCACTCCCATCATCCCTGACCCCAGGAGATCACAATCTAATCTCCTATCACATACAATGTATCACTCCAATCATCTCTGACCCCAGATCATCACAATCTAATCTCCTATCATACAATGTATCACTCCCATCATCCCTGACCCCAGGAGATCACAATCTAATCTCCCATCATACAATGTATCACTCCCATCATCCCTGACCCCAGGAGATCACAATCTAATCTCCTATCACATACAATGTATCACTCCCATCATCCCTGACCCCAGGAGCTCACAATCTAATCTCCTATCATACAATGTATCACTCCCATCATCCCTGACCCCAGGAGATCACAATCTAATCTCCTATCACATACAATGTATCACTCCCATCATCCCTGACCCCAGGAGCTCACAATCTAATCTCCTATCATACAATGTATCACTCCCATCATCCCTGACCCCAGGAGCTCACAATCTAATCTCCTATCACATACAATGTATCACTCCCATCATCCCTGACCCCAGGAGATCACAATCTAATCTCCTATCACATACAATGTATCACTCCCATCATCCCTGACCCCAGGAGATCACAATCTAATCTCCTATCATACAATGTATCACTCCCATCATCCCTGACCCCAGGAGATCACAATCTAATCTCCTATCATACAATGTATCACTCCCATCATTCCTGACCCCAGGAGATCACAATCTAATCTCCTATCACATACAATGTATCACTCCCATCATCCCTGACCCCAGGAGATCACAATCTAATCTCCTATCACATACAATGTATCACTCCCATCATCCCTGACCCCAGGAGATCACAATCTAATCTCCTATCACATACAATGTATCACTCCCATCATCCCTGACCCCAGGAGATCACAATCTAATCTCCTATCATACAATGTATCACTCCTATCATCCCTGACCCCAGGAGCTCACAATCTAATCTCCTATCATACAATGTATCACTCCCATCATCCCTGACCCCAGGAGATCACAATCTAATCTCCTATCATACAATGTATCACTCCCATCATCCCTGACCCCAGGAGATCACAATCTAATCTCCTATCATACAATGTATCACTCCCATCATCCCTGACCCCAGGAGCTGACAATCTAATCTCCTATCATACAATGTATCACTCCCATCATCCCTGACCCCAGGAGATCACAATCTAATCTCCTATCACATACAATGTATCACTCCCATCATCCCTGACCCCAGGAGATCACAATCTAATCTCCTATCATACAATGTATCACTCCTATCATCCCTGACCCCAGGAGCTCACAATCTAATCTCCTATCATACAATGTATCACTCCTATCATCCCTGACCCCAGGAGCTCACAATCTAATCTCCTATCATACAATGTATCACTCCCATCATCCCTGACCCCAGGAGATCACAATCTAATCTCCTATCATACAATGTATCACTCCCATCATCCCTGACCCCAGGAGCTCACAATCTAATCTCCTATCATACAATGTATCACTCCCATCATCCCTGACCCCAGGAGCTGACAATCTAATCTCCTATCATACAATGTATCACTCCCATCATCCCTGACACCAGGAGATCACAATCTAATCTCCTATCATACAATGTATCACTCCCATCATCCCTGACCCCAGGAGATCACAATCTTATCTCCTATCATACAATGTATCACTCCCATCATCCCTGACCCCAGGAGATCACAATCTAATCTCCTATCACATACAATGTATCACTCCCATCATCCCTGACCCCAGGAGATCACAATCTAATCTCCTATCACATACAATGTATCATCACTCCCATCATCCCTGACCCCAGGAGCTCACAATCTAATCTCCTATCACATACAATGTATCACTCCCATCATCCCTGACCCCAGGAGATCACAATCTAATCTCCTATCATACAATGTATCACTCCCATCATCCCTGATCCCAGGAGATCACAATCTAATCTCCTATCACATACAATGTATCACTCCCATCATCCCTGACCCCAGAAGCTCACAATCTAATCTCCTATCATACAATGTATCACTCCCATCATCCCTGACCCCAGGAGATCACAATCTAATCTCCTATCACATACAGTGTATCACTCCTATCATCCCTGACCCCAGGAGATCACAATCTAATCTCCTATCATACAATGTATCACTCCCATCATCCCTGACCCCAGGAGATCACAATCTGATCTCCTATCATACAATGTATCACTCCCATCATCCCTGACCCCAGGAGATCACAATCTAATCTCCTATCATACAATGTATCACTCCCATCATCCCTGACCCCAGGAGATCACTATCTAATCTCCTATCACATACAATGTATCACTCCCATCATCCCTGACCCCAGGAGATCACAATCTAATCTCCTATCATACAATGTATCACTCCCATCATCCCTGACCCCAGGAGATCACAATCTGATCTCCTATCATACAATGTATCACTCCCATCATCCCTGACCCCAGGAGATCACAATCTAATCTCCTATCATACAATGTATCACTCCCATCATCCCTGACCCCAGGAGATCACTATCTAATCTCCTATCACATACAATGTATCACTCCCATCATCCCTGACCCCAGGAGCTCACAATCTAATCTCCTATCATACAATGTATCACTCCCATCATCCCTGACCCCAGGAGCTCACAATCTAATTTCCTATCACATACAATGTATCACTCCCATCATCCCTGACCCCAGGAGCTCACAATCTAATTTCCTATCACATACAATGTATCACTCCCATCATCCCTGACCCCAGGAGCTCACAATCTAATCTCCTATCATACAATGTATCACTCCCATCATCCCTGACCCCAGGAGATCACAATCTAATCTCCTATCATACAATGTATCACTCCCATCATCCCTGACCCCAGGAGACCACAATCTAATCTCCTATCATACAATGTATCACTCCAATCATCTCTGACCCCAGGAGATCACAATCTAATCTCCTATCACATACAATGTATCACTCCCATCATCCCTGACCCCAGGAGATCACAATCTAATCTCCCATCATACAATGTATCACTCCCATCATCCCTGACCCCAGGAGATCACAATCTAATCTCCTATCACATACAATGTATCACTCCCATCATCCCTGACCCCAGGAGCTCACAATCTAATCTCCTATCATACAATGTATCACTCCCATCATCCCTGACCCCAGGAGATCACAATCTAATCTCCTATCACATACAATGTATCACTCCCATCATCCCTGACCCCAGGAGCTCACAATCTAATCTCCTATCATACAATGTATCACTCCCATCATCCCTGACCCCAGGAGCTCACAATCTAATCTCCTATCACATACAATGTATCACTCCCATCATCCCTGACCCCAGGAGATCACAATCTAATCTCCTATCACATACAATGTATCACTCCCATCATCCCTGACCCCAGGAGATCACAATCTAATCTCCTATCATACAATGTATCACTCCCATCATCCCTGACCCCAGGAGATCACAATCTAATCTCCTATCATACAATGTATCACTCCCATCATTCCTGACCCCAGGAGATCACAATCTAATCTCCTATCACATACAATGTATCACTCCCATCATCCCTGACCCCAGGAGATCACAATCTAATCTCCTATCACATACAATGTATCACTCCCATCATCCCTGACCCCAGGAGATCACAATCTAATCTCCTATCACATACAATGTATCACTCCCATCATCCCTGACCCCAGGAGATCACAATCTAATCTCCTATCATACAATGTATCACTCCTATCATCCCTGACCCCAGGAGATCACAATATAATCTATCATACAATGTATCACTCCCATCATCCCTGACCCCAGGAGATCACAATCTAATCTCCTATCATACAATGTATCACTCCCATCATCCCTGACCCCAGGAGCTCACAATCTAATCTCCTATCATACAATGTATCACTCCCATCATCCCTGACCCCAGGAGCTCACAATCTAATCTCCTATCATACAATGTATCACTCCCATCATCCCTGACCCCAGGAGATCACAATCTAATCTCCTATCATACAATGTATCACTCCCATCATCCCTGACCCCAGGAGATCACAATCTAATCTCCTATCATACAATGTATCACTCCCATCATCCCTGACCCCAGGAGCTGACAATCTAATCTCCTATCATACAATGTATCACTCCCATCATCCCTGACCCCAGGAGATCACAATCTAATCTCCTATCATACAATGTATCACTCCCATCATCCCTGACCCCAGGAGATCACAATCTAATCTCCCATCATACAATGTATCACTCCCATCATCCCTGACCCCAGGAGATCACAATCTAATCTCCTATCATACAATGTATCACTCCCATCATCCCATCAGTATCTTATACTCTACTATATTATATCTTATACTCTATTATATTATATCTTATACTCTACTATATTATATCTTATACTTTACTATATTATATTATATCTTATACTTTACTATATTATATCTTATACTTTACTATATTATATTATATCTTATACTTTACTATATTATATCTTATACTTTACTATATTATATTATATCTTATACTCTACTATATTATATTATATCTTATACTCTACTATATTATATCTTATACTCTACTATATTATATCTTATACTCTACTATATTATATTTTATCTTATAATTTACTGTATTATATGCTTTATAACCCTAATATACATTGTTTTCAGGACCATCTTTTGCTGTCAGTGAATGGGAACATTTTCTTTGCTCATCTAGACCTCATCCTTTTGTTACAATGTATCAGTTTTTGGTCCCTTTCACAATCCATTTTCCGTTTTGAACTCCGACTGAAAGTTCCTAATACGGCTGTCAAAATATCTCATTCATGTCAATGGGATTTCTGACCATTGTGCAGCACCTGTTATGTCCCGTATGATTAACAGATTTTATTTGTGACGGCACAAAAGACGGTGCATGCGGTAATTCTTGTCCCGTCAAAAATAACGGTGGAATAACGGCCGTTAAAATGTTAACATTGTAGTCTATGGGTGACATCCGTTAGTGCCCGTTATTTTAATGTCCATTATGATCCGTTATTCGTACTGCACATGCTCAGAACATGGAAATAAAATAACGGACATAACATGACAGACTATAACGGATGAAATAACAGGCGATCATGGATGGAACATGTGCGTTGTTTTGACAGAATGGACATTAAAATAACACACCTTGGTCATCCGCTATCAGCCGTTATGTCCAGTCCGAACATGACGTAGTGTGAACAAAGCCTGAGTAACATGAATAGGCAGCAGGAATTGTAGTTCCCTCCACCGCACCTAGGTGGCAGCACTGCTGTGTAGAGAAAATAATGAGGAGTAATAATACACAGTGAGCATGAAGTTATATCGCTCCAGTGCAGGGAGAGGAGAGTATTATTATAAGTTATATTACTCCAGTATTATTATAAGTTATATTACTCCAGTATTATTATGAGTTATATTACTCCAGTATTATTATAAGTTATATTACTCCAGTATTATTATGAGTTATATTACTCCAGTATTATTATAAGTTATATTACTCCAGTATTATTATGAGTTATATTACTCCAGTATTATTATAAGTTATATTACTCCAGTATTATTATGAGTTATATTACTCCAGTATTATTATAAGTTATATTACTCCAGTATTATTATGAGTTATATTACTCCAGTATTATTATAAGTTATATTACTCCAGTATTATTATGAGTTATATTACTCCAGTATTATTATGAGTTATATTACTCCAGTATTATTATGAGTTATATTACTCCAGTATTATTATAAGCTATATTACTCCAGTGCAGGGAGAGGAGAGTATTATTATAAGTTATATTACTCCAGTATTATTCTGAGTTATATTACTCCAGTATTATTCTGAGTTATATTACTCCAGTATTATTATAAGTTATATTACTCCAGTATTATTATGAGTTATATTACTCCAGTATTATTATACGTTATATTACTCCAGTGCAGGGAGAGGAGAGTATTATTATAAGTTATTTTACTCCAGTATTATTATAAGTTATATTACTCCAGTATTATTATGAGTTATATTACTCCAGTATTATTATGAGTTATATTACTCCAGTATTATTATGTTATATTACTCCAGTATTATTATAAGTTATATTACTCCAGTATTATTATAAGTTACATCGCTCCAGTATTATTATATTACTCCAGTATTATTATAAGTTATATTACTCCAGTATTATTATAAGTTATATCACTCCAGTATTATTATAAGTTATATCGCTCCAGTATTATTATATTGCTCCAGTATTATCATAAGTTATATTACTCCAGTGTTATAAGTTATTACTCCAGTGTTATAAGTTATAAGTTATATTACTCCAGTATTATAAGTTATATTACTCCAGTATTATTATAAGTTATATTACTCCAGTATTATTATAAGTTAGATTACTCCAGTATTAGAAGTTATATTACTCCAGTATTATTATATTACTCCAGTATTATTATATTACTCCAGTATTAGAAGTGATATTACTCCAGTATTAGAAGTGATCTTACTCCAGTATTAGAAGTGATATTGCTCCAGTATTAGAAGTGATATTACTCCAGTATTAGAAGTGATATTACTCCAGTATTAGAAGTTATATTACTCCAGTATTAGAAGTTATATTACTCCAGTATTAGAAGTTATTACTCCAGTATTATAATAAGTTATATCACTTTAGTATTATTATGTTATATCACTCCAGTATTATTATAAGTTATATTACTCCAGTATTAGAAGTTATATTACTCCAGTATTAGAAGTTATATTACTCCAGTATTAGAAGTTATTATTACTCCAGTATAACTTATTATTACTCCAGTATTATTATAAGTTATTATTACTCCAGTATTAGAAGTTACATTACTCCAGTATAAGTTATTATTACTCCAGTATAAGTTATTATTACTCCAGTATTAGAAGTTATATTACTCCAGTATTATTATAAGTTATTATTACTCCAGTATTATTATAAGTTATTATTACTCCAGTATTAGAAGTTACATTACTCCAGTATAAGTTATTATTGCTCCAGTATAAGTTATTATTACTCCAGTATTATTATACGTTATTATTACTCCAGTATTATTATAAGTTATTATTACTCCAGTATTAGAAGTTACATTACTCCAGTATAAGTTATTATTACTCCAGTATTAGAAGTTACATTACTCAGTATAAGTTATTATTACTCCAGTATTAGAAGTTATTATTACTCCAGTATTAGAAGTTACATTACTCCAGTATAAGTTATTATTACTCCAGTATTAGAAGTTACATTACTCCAGTATTAGAAGTTACATTACTCCAGTATTAGAAGTTACATTACTCCAGTATTATTATAAGTTATTATTACTCCAGTATTAGAAGTTACATTACTCCAGTATAAGTTATTATTACTCCAGTATTATTATAAGTTATAATTACTCCAGTGTAAGTTATTATTACTCCAGTATAAGTTATTATTACTCCAGTATTAGAAGTTACATTACTCCAGTAGAAGTTATTATTACTCCAGTATTAGAAGTTATATTACTCCAGTATAAGTTATTATTACTCCAGTATTAGAAGTTACATTACTCCAGTATAAGTTATTATTACTCCAGTATTAGAAGTTACATTACTCCAGTATAAGTTATTATTACTCCAGTATTATTATAAGTTATTATTACTCCAGTATAAGTTATTATTACTCCAGTATTAGAAGTTACATTACTCCAGTATTATTATAAGTTATTACTCCAGTATTAGAAGTTACATTACTCCAGTATAGGTTATTATTACTCCAGTATTAGAAGTTACATTACTCCAGTATTATTATAAGTTATTATTACTCCAGTATTAGAAGTTACATTACTCCAGTATAAGTTATTATTACTCCAGTATTAGAAGTTATATTACTCCAGTATAAGTTATTATTACTCCAGTATTAGAAGTTATATTACTCCAGTATAAGTTATTATTACTCCAGTATAACTTATTATTACTCCAGTATTATTATACGTTATTATTACTCCAGTATTATTATAAGTTATTATTACTCCAGTATTAGAAGTTACATTACTCCAGTATAAGTTATTATTACTCCAGTATTAGAAGTTACATTACTCCAGTATAAGTTATTATTACTCCAGTATTAGAAGTTACATTACTCCAGTATAAGTTATTATTATTCCAGTATAAGTTATTATTACTACTGTATTATTATAAGTTATTATTACTCCAGTATTATTATAAGTTATTATTACTCCAGTATTAGAAGTTACATTACACGAGTATAAGTTATTATTACTCCAGTATAAGTTATTATTACTCCAGTATAAGTTATTATTACTCCAGTATTATTATACGTTATTATTACTCCAGTATTATTATACGTTATTATTACTCCAGTATTATTATAAGTTATTATTACTCCAGTATTAGAAGTTACATTACTCCAGTATAAGTTATTATTACTCCAGTATTAGAAGTTACATTACTCCAGTATAAGTTATTATTACTCCAGTATTAGAAGTTATTATTACTCCAGTATTGGAAGTTACATTACTCCAGTATAAGTTATTATTACTCCAGTATTAGAAGTTACATTACTCCAGTATTAGAAGTTACATTACTCCAGTATTAGAAGTTACATTACTCCAGTATTAGAAGTTACATTACTCCAGTATTATTATAAGTTATTATTACTCCAGTATTAGAAGTTACATTACTCCAGTATAAGTTATTATTACTCCAGTATTATTATAAGTTATAATTACTCCAGTATAAGTTATTATTACTCCAGTATAAGTTATTATTACTCCAGTATTAGAAGTTACATTACTCCAGTAGAAGTTATTATTACTCCAGTATTAGAAGTTACATTACTCCAGTATAAGTTATTACTCCAGTATTAGAAGTTACATTACTCCAGTATAAGTTATTATTACTCCAGTATTAGAAGTTACATTACTCCAGTATAAGTTATTATTACTCCAGTATTATTATAAGTTATTATTACTCCAGTATAAGTTATTATTACTCCAGTATTATTATACGTTATTATTACTCCAGTATTAGAAGTTACATTACTCCAGTATTATTATAAGTTATTATTACTCCAGTATTAGAAGTTACATTACTCCAGTATAAGTTATTATTACTCCAGTATTAGAAGTTATATTACTCCAGTATAAGTTATTATTACTCCAGTATTAGAAGTTATATTACTCCAGTATAAGTTATTATTACTCCAGTATTAGAAGTTACATTACTCCAGTATTAGAAGTTACATTACTCCAGTATAAGTTATTATTACTCCAGTATTAGAAGTTACATTACTCCAGTATTATTATAAGTTATTATTACTCCAGTATTAGAAGTTACATTACTCCAGTATAAGTTATTATTACTCCAGTATTAGAAGTTACATTACTCCAGTATTATTATAAGTTATTATTACTCCAGTATTAGAAGTTACATTACTCCAGTATTATTATAACTTATTATTACTCCAGTATAAGTTATTATTACTCCAGTATAAGTTATTATTACTCCAGTATTAGAAGTTATTATTACTCCAGTATAAGTTATTATTACTCCAGTATAAGTTATTATTACTCCAGTATTATTATAAGTTATTATTACTCCAGTATAAGTTATTATTACTCCAGTATAAGTTATTATTACTCCAGTATTAGAAGTTATTATTACTCCAGTATAAGTTATTATTACTCCAGTATAAGTTATTATTACTCCAGTATTATTATAAGTTATTATTACTCCAGTATTAGAAGTTACATTACTCCAGTATAAGTTATTATTACTCCAGTATAAGTTATTATTACTCCAGTATTATTATAAGTTATTATTACTCCAGTATTAGAAGTTACATTACAGAAGTTCCTCTGCCCCAGAAGTGTCTGCTCCGCCGTGGCCCCGGGAGGAGGCGGGGGCAGGGCCGTGTTGTCGCCGCTGGGAGGCGGTGGCGGAGGAGGAGGCAGCGGCGGCTCCGGTCGGGAGGGAGCGCTCACTTGTGGTCGGGATCCGGGGCGCCGGGCGCACTATGGGCAGCGGGACATGAAGCTGCCCCCGGGGGTGACGTCCCAGCATGAAGCCGCCGGAGAGCCCGGACAGGAACGGCTACGTGCGGAGCTGTGTGACCCCTCTGCAGCCGGACCCCCCGCCCCGCGGCTCCCTGTACCGGCTGGTGTGCGGGGCGGGGGCGCTGCTGGCCGCCGGCTGCTCGGTGCTCGGGGGGCTCGGGTGGGCGCACTGCCTCCTGCACGCCCTTAGTCCGCTCTTCAGCCTGGGCTGCGCCTTCTTCTTCGTCAGCCGGTACCTGCTCCGGGCTCAGTCCGGGGGCCCCGGGGCTCTGTGGCTCCTGGCGCTGCCCGTCTGCTGCTGCGGGGATGTCCTGCTGCTGCCCGGAGCCGCCGATGAGCTGCGGCTGCTGCTGGTGCTTCTCTCCGTGGGGCTGCTGAGTCTGTGGCGGGGGCTGAGGCTGCGGCATGCCGTCCTGCTGCTGCTCTTCTCCGGCCTGGTGTGGTTGGTGTCCCGGAGCAGCCTGGGCGCCCTGCCCCACGCCCTGAGAGCCCTGGGCGGCTGCCTGGTCGGCCTGGCCGGCTCCCTCCTGGCGCTGGGCTGCAGCAATGGCCTCCTCGGGCGGGAGGCGCCGGCAGGCAGGAGCGGGGCGGCCGCGCTGGAGGACAAGGTGCCGGTGATCAGGCCCAGGAGGAGGTCCAGCTGCGTGTCCCTGGGGGAGAGTCCCGGCTACTGGGCCGGAGGAAAGATGTCCCGAAGACCGTCCCTGCCGTGCATCTCCCGGGAGCAGGTGAGGAGCACTTACTGATCACTGGGGGGGCACTTACTGATCACTGGGGGGGCACTTACTGATCACTGGGGGGGCACTTACTGATCACTGGGGGGCACTTACTGATCACTGGGGGGGCACTTACTGATCACTGGGGGGGCACTTACTGATCACTGGGGGGGCACTTACTGATCACTGGGGGGGCACTTACTGATCACTGGGGGGGCACTTACTTACTGATCACTGGGGGGGCACTTACTTACTGATCACCGGGGGGACACTTACTTACTGATCACCGGGGGGACACTTACTTACTGATCACCGGGGTACACTTACTTACTGATCACTGGGGGGACACTTACTGATCACTGGGGGGGCACTTACTGATCACCGGGGGGACACTTACTTACTGATCCCTGGGGGACACTTACTTACTGATCCCTGGGGGACACTTACTTACTGATCACCGGGGGGACACTTACTTACTGATCACTGGGGGGACACTTACTTACTGATCACCGGGGGGACACTTACTTACTGATCACTGGGGGGACACTTACTGATCACTGGGGGGCACTTACTGATCACTGGGGGGGCACTTACTTACTGATCACTGGGGGGGCACTTACTTACTGATCACCGGGGGGACACTTACTTACTGATCACCGGGGGGACACTTACTTACTGATCACTGGGGGGACACTTACTTACTGATCACTGGGGGGACACTTACTTACTGATCACTGGGGGGACATTTACTTACTGATCACTGGGGGGACACTTACTTACTGATCACTGGGGGGACACTTACTTACTGATCACCGGGGGAGACTTACTTACTGATCACCGGGGGGACACTTACTTACTGATCACTGGGTGGACACTTACTGATCACCGGGGGGACACTTACTTACTGATCACCGGGAGGACACTTACTTACTGATCACTGGGGGAGACTTACTTACTGATCACTGGGGGAGACTTACTTACTGATCACTGGGGGGACACTTACTGATCACTGGGGGGACACTTACTTACTGATCACTGGGGGGACACTTACTTACTGATCACTGGGGGGACACTTACTTACTGATCACTGGGGGGACACTTACTTACTGATCACTGGGGGGACACTTACTTACTGATCACTGGGGGGACACTTACTTACTGATCACTGGGGGGACACTTACTTACTGATCACTGGGGGGAGACTTACTGATCACTGGGGGGAGACTTACTGATCACTGGGGGGAGACTTACTTACTGATCACTGGGGGGACACTTACTTACTGATCACTGGGGGGACACTTACTTACTGATCACTGGGGGGACACTTACTTACTGATCACTGGGGGGACACTTACTTACTGATCACTGGGGGGACACTTACTTACTGATCACCAGGGGGACACTTACTTACTGATCACCGGGGGGACACTTACTTACTGATCACTGGGGGGACACTTACTTACTGATCACTGGGGGGACACTTACTTACTGATCACCGGGGGGACACTTACTGATCACTGGGGGGACACTTACTTACTGATCACTGGGGGGACACTTACTTACTGATCACTGGGGGGACACTTACTTACTGATCACCGGGGGGACACTTACTTACTGATCACTGGGGGGACACTTACTTACTGATCACCGGGGGGACACTTACTTACTGATCACTGGGGGGACACTTACTGATCACTGGGGGGGCACTTACTGATCACTGGGGGGGCACTTACTGATCACTGGGGGGGCACTTACTGATCACTGGGGGGACACTTACTTACTGATCACTGGGGGGACACTTACTTACTGATCACTGGGGGGACACTTACTTACTGATCACTGGGGGGACACTTACTTACTGATCACTGGGGGGACACTTACTTACTGATCACTGGGGGGACACTTACTTACTGATCACTGGGGGGACACTTACTTACTGATCACTGGGGGGACACTTACTTACTGATCACTGGGGGGACACTTACTTACTGATCACCGGGGGAGACTTACTTACTGATCACCGGGGGGACACTTACTTACTGATCACTGGGTGGACACTTACTGATCACCGGGGGGACACTTACTTACTGATCACCGGGAGGACACTTACTTACTGATCACTGGGGGAGACTTACTTACTGATCACTGGGGGAGACTTACTTACTGATCACTGGGGGGACACTTACTGATCACTGGGGGGACACTTACTTACTGATCACTGGGGGGACACTTACTTACTGATCACTGGGGGGACACTTACTTACTGATCACTGGGGGGACACTTACTTACTGATCACTGGGGGGACACTTACTTACTGATCACTGGGGGGACACTTACTTACTGATCACTGGGGGGACACTTACTTACTGATCACTGGGGGGAGACTTACTGATCACTGGGGGGAGACTTACTGATCACTGGGGGGAGACTTACTTACTGATCACTGGGGGGACACTTACTTACTGATCACTGGGGGGACACTTACTTACTGATCACTGGGGGGACACTTACTTACTGATCACTGGGGGGACACTTACTTACTGATCACTGGGGGGACACTTACTTACTGATCACCAGGGGGACACTTACTTACTGATCACCGGGGGGACACTTACTTACTGATCACTGGGGGGACACTTACTTACTGATCACTGGGGGGACACTTACTTACTGATCACCGGGGGGACACTTACTGATCACTGGGGGGACACTTACTTACTGATCACTGGGGGGACACTTACTTACTGATCACTGGGGGGACACTTACTTACTGATCACCGGGGGGACACTTACTTACTGATCACTGGGGGGACACTTACTTACTGATCACCGGGGGGACACTTACTTACTGATCACTGGGGGGACACTTACTGATCACTGGGGGGGCACTTACTGATCACTGGGGGGGCACTTACTGATCACTGGGGGGGCACTTACTGATCACTGGGGGGACACTTACTTACTGATCACTGGGGGGACACTTACTTACTGATCACTGGGGGGACACTTACTTACTGATCACTGGGGGGACACTTACTTACTGATCACTGGGGGGACACTTACTTACTGATCACTGGGGGGACACTTACTTACTGATCACTGGGGGGACACTTACTTACTGATCACTGGGGGGACACTTACTTACTGATCACTGGGGGGACACTTACTTACTGATCACTGGGGGGACACTTACTTACTGATCACTGGGGGGACACTTACTTACTGATCACTGGGGGGACACTTACTTACTGATCACTGGGGGGACACTTACTTACTGATCACTGGGGGGACACTTACTGATCACTGGGGGGACACTTACTGATCACTGGGGGGACACTTACTTACTGATCACTGGGGGGACACTTACTTACTGATCACCGGGGGGACACTTACTTACTGATCACCGGGGGGACACTTACTTACTGATCACTGGGGGGACACTTACTTACTGATCACTGGGGGGACACTTACTTACTGATCACTGGGGGGACACTTACTTACTGATCACTGGGGGGACACTTACTTACTGATCACTGGGGGGACACTTACTGATCACTGGGGGGACACTTACTGATCACTGGGGGGACACTTACTGATCACTGGGGGGACACTTACTTACTGATCACTGGGGGGACACTTACTGATCACTGGGGGGACACTTACTGATCACTGGGGGGACACTTACTTACTGATCACTGGGGGGACACTTACTTACTGATCACCGGGGGGACACTTACTTACTGATCACTGGGGGGCACTTACTGATCACTGGGGGGACACTTACTTACTGATCACTGGGGGGACACTTACTTACTGATCACTGGGGGGACACTTACTTACTGATCACTGGGGGGACACTTACTTACTGATCACTGGGGGGACACTTACTTACTGATCACTGTGGGACACTTACTTACTGATCACTGGGGGGACACTTACTGATCACTGGGGGGACACTTACTTACTGATCACTGGGGGGACACTTACTGATCACTGGGGGGACACTTACTTACTGATCACCGGGAGGACACTTACTTACTGATCACTGGGGGACACTTACTTACTGATCACTGGGGGGACACTTACTTACTGATCACTGGGGGGACACTTACTTACTGATCACCGGGGGGACACTTACTTACTGATCACCGGGGGGACACTTACTTACTGATCACTGGGGGGACACTTACTTACTGATCACTGGGGGGACACTTACTTACTGATCACTGGGGGGACACTTACTTACTGATCACCGGGGGGACACTTACTGATCACTGGGGGGACACTTACTGATCACTGGGGGGGCACTTACTGATCACTGGGGGGGCACTTACTGATCACTGGGGGGACACTTACTTACTGATCACTGGGGGGACACTTACTTACTGATCACTGGGGGGACACTTACTTACTGATCACTGGGGGGACACTTACTTACTGATCACTGGGGGGACACTTACTTACTGATCACTGGGGGGACACTTACTTACTGATCACTGGGGGGACACTTACTTACTGATCACTGGGGGGACACTTACTTACTGATCACTGGGGGGACACTTACTTACTGATCACTGGGGGGACACTTACTTACTGATCACTGGGGGGACACTTACTTACTGATCACTGGGGGGACACTTACTTACTGATCACTGGGGGGACACTTACTTACTGATCACTGGGGGGACACTTACTTACTGATCACTGGGGGGACACTTACTTACTGATCACTGGGGGGACACTTACTGATCACTGGGGGGACACTTACTGATCACTGGGGGGACACTTACTTACTGATCACTGGGGGGACACTTACTTACTGATCACTGGGGGGACACTTACTTACTGATCACTGGGGGGACACTTACTTACTGATCACCGGGGGGACACTTACTTACTGATCACTGGGGGGACACTTACTTACTGATCACTGGGGGGACACTTACTTACTGATCACTGGGGGGACACTTACTTACTGATCACTGGGGGGACACTTACTGATCACTGGGGGGACACTTACTGATCACTGGGGGGACACTTACTGATCACTGGGGGGACACTTACTGATCACTGGGGGGACACTTACTGATCACTGGGGGGACACTTACTTACTGATCACTGGGGGGACACTTACTGATCACTGGGGGGACACTTACTGATCACTGGGGGGACACTTACTTACTGATCACTGGGGGGACACTTACTTACTGATCACCGGGGGGACACTTACTTAATGATCACTGGGGGGCACTTACTGATCACTGGGGGGACACTTACTTACTGATCACTGGGGGGACACTTACTTACTGATCACTGGGGGGACACTTACTTACTGATCACTGGGGGGACACTTACTTACTGATCACTGGGGGGACACTTACTTACTGATCACTGGGGGACACTTACTTACTGATCACTGTGGGACACTTACTTACTGATCACTGGGGGGACACTTACTTACTGATCACTGGGGGGACACTTACTGATCACTGGGGGGACACTTACTTACTGATCACTGGGGGGACACTTACTTACTGATCACTGGGGGGACACTTACTTACTGATCACTGGGGGGACACTTACTTACTGATCACTGGGGGGACACTTACTTACTGATCACTGGGGGGACACTTACTTACTGATCACTGGGGGGACACTTACTTACTGATCACCGGGGGGACACTTACTTACTGATCACTGGGGGGACACTTACTTACTGACACTTTGTATCACTCTGTCACTTTAACTCCTTCATCCTGAGAAAACTTTATGAAACTTTTTGTTACTTTTTTAAAAGTTTTTGTAACAAACTTATAAAACTTTTCCAGGTCCTCGTGATAATTTATATCAGTGTTTCCCAACCAGTGTGCCTCCAGCTGTTGCAAAACGACAACTCCCAGCATGCCCGGACAGCCGTTGGCTGTCCGGACATGCTGGGATTTGTAGTTTTGCAACAGCTGGAGGCACACTGGTTGGGAAACACTTCTTTATATTGTGTGTTTTGGGCTGGTGTAGTTGTACTGAGGCTGCGCTGAGCTCTGCTACATCTTGTTGTGATTTCTTGGGCCGCGGTCACACGCTGCGGTTTTGTAGCGTCATCTGATCCGGACTCCGTTACTTTGTGTCGTTGTGTTTAACGTTGTTTATGTTTTTATAGAGTTTGACGCTGAATCGTTGTGTCGCTGCAGGCGCTGGGGTCATGTGATGCAGACTCTGAGGTCATGTGACGCAGGCTCTGGGGTCATGTGACGGCGCTGCTGGGGGTGAAGCGTCGGGATGGTGGTCCGCGCCGGAGTGTGTGAACCGTCTAGGCCACTGTAGAGTGTGAGTCTTTGTAACCAACTCTTCCTGCCTCCTGATTGGACGATACTGGTGGTGATGGAGCGGAATGGCGCAATGATCATAAATGGCGCAGAGTCTAAATATTTGGAGGGACCATTGAGCTTTGTTGGTCACATGTTGCTGATCTGCGGTGTCATGGTGGACGTCGCCGCCGCTGTTCTCTGCTCATAGATTCCTTGTATGTTATTCTGTATTCATAGACCATGTGATCGGACGCCAATGCGAGGATTGCGACTCTACGTAGATCCGATGGGTTTAGTAGACGCCATTATTCTCTGCGTTTATTGTACAGGTCTGTATAGTGCTGGGCCGCGGTCACATGCTGCGTTATTGTCGCGACATCTGACCTTTTATTACAGGGTGATCATCATGTGACTAATATCAGTCTATCCTATTATTACACTACTGTACTGTAATAAGATATCATCCTCTATATAACACTACTGTACTGTAATAAGATGTCACCCTCTATATAACACTACTGTACTGTAATAAGATATCATCCTCTATATAACACTACTGTACTGTAATAAGATATCATCCTCTATATAACACTACTGTACTGTAATAAGATGTCATCCTCTATATAACACTACTGTACTGTAATAAGATATCATCCTGTATATAACACTACTGTACTGTAATAAGATGTCATCCTCTATATAACACTACTGTACTGTAATAAGATATCGTCCTCTATATAACACTCCTGTACTGTAATAAGATATCGTCCTCTATATAACACTCCTGTACTGTAATAAGATATCATCCTCTATATAACACTACTGTACTGTAATAAGATATCACCCTCTATATAACACTACTGTACTGTAATAAGATATCATCCTCTATATAACACTCCTGTACTGTAATAAGATATCATCCTCTATATAACACTACTGTACTGTAATAAGATATCACCCTCTATATAACACTACTGTACTGTAATAAGATATCATCCTCTATATAACACTACTGTACTGTAATAAGATATCATCCTCTATATAACACTACTGTACTGTAATAAGATATCATCCTCTATATAACACTACTGTACTGTAATAAGATATCATCCTCTATATAACACTACTGTACTGTAATAAGATATCATCCTCTATATAACACTACTGTACTGTAATAAGATATCATACCTCTATATAACACTACTGTACTGTAATAAGATATCATCCTCTATATAACACTACTGTACTGTAATAAGATATCATCCTCTATATAACACTACTCTAGTGTAATAAGATATCATCCTCTATATAACACTACTGTACTGTAATAAGATATCCTCTATATAACACTACTGTACTGTAATAAGATATCAGCCTCTATATAACACTACTGTACTGTAATAAGATGTCAGCCTCTATATAACACTACTGTACTGTAATAAGATGTCAGCCTCTATATAACACTACTGTACTGTAATAAGATATCATCCTCTATATAACACTACTGTACTGTAATAAGATATCATCCTCTATATAACACTACTGTACTGTAATAAGATATCATCCTCTATATAACACTACTGTACTGTAATAAGATGTCATCCTCTATATAACACTACTGTACTGTAATAAGATATCATCCTCTATATAACACTACTGTACTGTAATAAGATATCAGCCTCTATATAACACTACTGTACTGTAATAAGATATCACCCTCTATATAACACTACTGTACTGTAATAAGATATCATCCTCTATATAACACTACTGTACTGTAATAAGATATCATCCTCTATATAACACTACTGTACTGTAATAAGATATCATCCTCTATATAACACTACTGTACTGTAATAAGATATCACCCTCTATATAACACTACTGTACTGTAATAAGATATCACCCTCTATATAACACCACTGTACTGTAATAAGATATCATCCTCTATATAACACTACTGTACTGTAATAAGATGTCATCCTCTATATAACACTACTGTACTGTAATAAGATGTCATCCTCTATATAACACTACTGTACTGTAATAAGATGTCACCCTCTATATAACACTACTGTACTGTAATAAGATGTCACCCTCTATATAACACTACTGTACTGTAATAAGATATCACCCTCTATATAACACTACTGTACTGTAATAAGATATCACCCTCTATATAACACTACTGTACTGTAATAAGATATCACCCTCTATATAACACTACTGTACTGTAATAAGATATCATCCTCTATATAACACTACTGTACTGTAATAAGATATCATCCTCTATATAACACTACTGTACTGTAATAAGATATCATCCTCTATATAACACTACTGTACTGTAATAAGATGTCATCCTCTATATAACACTACTGTACTGTAATAAGATATCAGCCTCTATATAACACTACTGTACTGTAATAAGATATCAGCCTCTATATAACACTACTGTACTGTAATAAGATATCAGCCTCTATATAACACTACTGTACTGTAATAAGATGTCAGCCTCTATATAACACTACTGTACTGTAATAAGATGTCATCCTCTATATAACACTACTGTACTGTAATAAGATGTCCTCCTCTATATAACACTACTGTACTGTAATAAGATATCACCCTCTATATAACATTACTGTACTGTAATAAGATGTCATCCTCTATATAACACTACTGTACTGTAATAAGATATCATCCTCTATATAACACTACTGTACTGTAATAAGATATCACCCTCTATATAACACTACTGTACTGTAATAAGATATCATCCTCTATATAACACTCCTGTACTGTAATAAGATATCATCCTCTATATAACACTACTGTACTGTAATAAGATATCCTCTATATAACACTCCTGTACTGTAATAAGACGTCATCCTCTATATAACACTACTGTACTGTAATAAGATATCATCCTCTATATAACACTACTGTACTGTAATAAGATATCCTCTATATAACACTCCTGTACTGTAATAAGACGTCATCCTCTATATAACACTACTGTACTGTAATAAGATATCACCCTCTATATAACACTACTGTACTGTAATAAGATATCATCCTCTATATAACACCACTGTACTGTAATAAGATATCATCCTCTATATAACACTACTGTACTGTAATAAGATATTACCCTCTATATAACACTACTGTACTGTAATAAGATGTCATCCTCTATATAACACTACTGTACTGTAATAAGATATCATCCTCTATATAACACCACTGTACTGTAATAAGATATCATCCTCTATATAACACTACTGTACTGTAATAAGATATTACCCTCTATATAACACTACTGTACTGTAATAAGATATCATCCTCTATATATCACTACTGCACTGTAATAAGATATCATCCTCTATATAACACTACTGTACTGTAATAAGATATCATCCTCTATATAACACTACTGTACTGTAATAAGATATCACCCTCTATATAACACTACTGTACTGTAATAAGATCTCCTCTATATAACACTACTGTACTGTAATAAGATATCATCCTCTATATAACACTACTGTACTGTAATAAGATATCATCCTCTATATAACACCACTGTACTGTAATAAGATATCATCCTCTATATAACACTACTGTACTGTAATAAGATATTACCCTCTATATAACACTACTGTACTGTAATAAGATATCATCCTCTATATATCACTACTGCACTGTAATAAGATATCATCCTCTATATAACACTACTGTACTGTAATAAGATATCATCCTCTATATAACACTACTGTACTGTAATAAGATCTCCTCTATATAACACTACTGTACTGTAATAAGATATCATCCTCTATATAACACTACTGTACTGTAATAAGATATCACCCTCTATATAACACCACTGTACTGTTATGGATTCTCCGTCCTCCATTACTCTATGCGCGGCTCAGTAAGTGCAGAGCGTCTGATCAATATTTAACCAGCAGCTGCTGATAAACCCTGCAGAGTATTGCTCCTCCTCCTCCTCCTCCTGTGATGCGTTTTGCGCCCGGCTCTGCGTTTCTCGTGTCAGGACGAGGTGTTTGTTATGGTTTTTGGATTATTTTCGATCAAACTGGAACCTTAAATATTTAACGGTCCGATTTTAGACTTCGCATTTGGACGCTCAGACGGCTCTAATTACATTTGGCGCAGCGGCCTTGCGTAGACCAGTGTGTCACCATTCGATCGGTTACGTTTTAAGCAGACGCGACTTTGGCGCTACGGTTACCTTTTTGCTGGGGTATAAGTCAGCGGTCGCCATGGCAGCCACTCATGATACTTTAAATAAATAAACTTGATACAAAGTGACGTTAATCCTCATCGATGTATATTAGTCGCTGACCACTGGCGCCGTGTGAATTATGTCCTCGCCGTAATAACGCGGCTGCCGACACCTTTTATTGTGACGGATGAGGGGCAATCAAGGGGTTAATATTAAACTGGAAATGCCGCCACAAAAATTAAAGAAAAAAATAAAAAAATCTTTCCCAATGCAAAAATGTTACGTTATTGTTGCGTCCTCCAGGTTAAATGTTAACCCCGAATCAAAGGGGCAGAGGGAGCGCGCCGGAACTCTGCTGCGAGGGAATAGCAGAGCTGAGTATATAATGTATCCAGAATGTAATAGGACATTGTATGGTGTCTATATATATATATATACATACACACACTGTACAGGAGAATAGCAGAGCTGAGTGTATAATGTATCCAGAATGTAAAAGGACATTGTATGGTCTATATATATATATATATATATATATATATATATATATATATATATATATATATATACTGTACATGAGAATAGCAGAGCTGAGTATATAATGTATCCAGAATGTAATAGGACATTGTATGGTCTATATATATATATATATATATATATACTGTACAGGAGAATAGCAGAGCTGAGTATATAATGTATCCAGAATGTAATAGGACATTGTATGGTCTATATATATATATATATATATATATATATATATATATATATATATACACTGTACAGGAGAATAGCAGAGCTGAGTAAATACATTATAATGTCGTAGCTTCAGCCCAGTGTATAATAGTCAGAAAGTAATTTGCAGTCCGGTCCCAGGTTTAGTCCTGACCCCATATCCTGCTGATGTGCAGTGTAGCCAGAATGTGTCATTGCCCCCATGTAGTAGAGCTGAGGGTATCATGGTCCAGGGCCCTGGTGGTCCTCGGGGCCCAGTATATTAGCCACCTGTTGAATGAAGGGTCACCGGGTCACCCCCTGGTCATATTGTACATTTTTTACCTTTCCCCTTCCGGGGTCTTGCAGGGACGGGTCACAGGGTTATTAGGTTATGGAATGTAAGGAGTTAAAGAATCACCAACATTTTGTATAAGTAATACTTTATTGTATAATGTTCTGCTGTGATGTCATAAATTATAAAGATCTCTGCTGGTAAAGAACCTGATACATTGTAACAAACAGGATTGTCTGTACTGGATACAAATGTAACAAACCCTCAGCTGTGTCATGTATACAGAATTCATCCTCAGTTTCTATTCACTGACAGGAAGCAGAGGTATTGATGATGTAATAAGGACAAAATCTTTACTAAGAAGGTGAAGTGATTATTATAATAAAGTTCTTTGTTAAAGAAGGTGAGAGCTGCGCTCAGTGTTCTGCTGCACAGGATTTTATATATTTCTATATTTTATTTATCAGTTTTATTGTTATTTTGTATTTCTATATTTCCAATAGAAGAAAAAGTTATTTTGCTGAGATATAAACCATCTCCGGGCGGTGAAGTCACCGATCAGCGTTCAGTGCGGATTATTCTGGATGTTTATTGTGATCGCTACAGAGACAAGTGAGGTCAATGACTGCTGATTGTTTTGGGTCATAAAGTTATTAATTCTGTCTGTGGGGAAACTGACAGCAACATGACCTCTATTATATCCTGTATTATACTCCAGAGCTGTACTCACTATTCTGCTGGTGAGGTCACTGTGTACATACATTACATTACTTATCCTGTACTGATCCTGAGTTATATCCTGTATTATACTCCATAGCTGTACTCACTATTCTGCTGGTGAGGTCACTGTGTACATACATTACATTACTTATCCTGTACTGATCCTGAGTTATATCCTGTATTATACTCCAGAGCTGTACTCACTATTCTGCTGGTGAGGTCACTGTGTACATACATTACATTACTTATCCTGTACTGATCCTGAGTTATATCCTGTATTATACTCCAGAGCTGTACTCACTATTCTGCTGGTGAGGTCACTGTGTATATACATTACATTACTTATCCTGTACTGATCCTGAGTTATATCCTGTATTATACTCCAGAGCTGTACTCATTATTCTGCTGGTGAGGTCACTGTGTACATACATTACATTACTTATCCTGTACTGATCCTGAGTTATATCCTGTATTATACTACAGATCTGTACTCACTATTCTGCTGGTGAGATCACTGTGTACATACATTACATTACTTATCCTATACTGATCCTGAGTTATATCCTGTATTATACTCCAGAGCTGTACTCACTATTCTGCTGGTGAGATCACTGTGTACATACATTACATTACTTATCCTGTACTGATCCTGAGTTATATCCTGTATTATACTCCAGAGCTGTACTCACTATTCTGCTGGTGAGGTCACTGTGCACATACATTACATTACTTATCCTATACTGATCCTGAGTTATATCCTGTATTATACTCCAGAGCTGTACTCACTATTCTGCTGGTGAGGTCACTGTGTACATACATTACATTACTTATCCTGTACTGATCCTGAGTTATATCCTGTATTATACCCCAGAGCTGTACTCACTATTCTGCTGGTGAGATCACTGTGTACATACATTACTTATCCTGTACTGATCCGGAGTTATATCCTGTATTATACCCCAGAGCTGTACTCGCTATTCTGCTGGTGAGGTCACAGTATATATACACATTACATTACTTATCCTGTACTGATCCTGAGTTATATCCCGTATTATACTCCTGAGCTGTACTCACTATTCTGCTGGTGAGGTCACTGTGTACATACATTACATTACTTATCCTGTACTGATCCTGAGTTATATCCTGTATTATACTTCAGAGCTGTACTCACTATTCTGCTGGTGGGGTCACTGTGTACATACATTACATTACTTATCCTGTACTGATCCTGAGTTATATCCTGTATTATACTCCAGAGCTGTACTCACTATTCTGCTGGTGAGGTCACTGTGTACATACATTACTTATCCTGTACTGATCCTGAGTTATATCCTGTATTATACTCCAGAGCTGTACTCACTATTCTGCTGGTGAGATCACTGTGTACATACATTACTGATCATGTACTGATCCTGAGTTATATCCTGTATTATACTCCAGAGCTGTACTCACTATTCTGCTGTTGAGGTCACTGTGTACATACATTACTTATCCTGTACTGATCCTGAGTTATATCCTGTATTATACTCCAGAGCTGTACTCACTATTCTGCTGGTGAGGTCACTATCTACATACATTACATTACTTATCCTGTACTGATCCTGAGTTATATCCTGTATTATACTCCAGAGCTGTACTCACTATTCTGCTGGTGAGGTCACTGTGTACATACATTACATTACTTATCCTGTACTGATCCTGAGTTATATCCTGTATTATACTCCAGAGCTGTACTCACTATTCTGCTGGTGAGGTCACTGTGTACATACATTACATTACTTATCCTGTACTGATCCTGAGTTATATCCTGTATTATACTCCAGAGCTGTACTCACTATTCTGCTGGTGAGATCACTGTGTACATACATTACATTACTTATCCTGTACTGATCCTGAGTTATATCCTGTATTATACTCCAGAGCTGTACTCACTATTCTGCTGGTGAGGTCACTGTGTACATACATTACATTACTTATCCTGTACTGATCCCGAGTTATATCCTGTATTATACTCCAGAGCTGTACTCACTATTCTGCTGGTGAGATCACTGTGTACATACATTACATTACTTATCCTGTACTGATCCTGAGTTATATCCTGTATTATACTCCAGAGCTGTACTCACTATTCTGCTGGTGAGATCACTGTGTACATACATTACATTACTTATCCTGTACTGATCCTGAGTTATATCCTGTATTATACTCCAGAGCTGTACTCACTATTCTGCTGGTGAGGTCACTGTGTACATACATTACATTACTTATCCTGTACTGATCCCGAGTTATATCCTGTATTATACTCCAGAGCTGTACTCACTATTCTGCTGGTGAGATCACTGTGTACATACATTACATTACTTATCCTGTACTGATCCTGAGTTATATCCTGTATTATACTCGAGAGCTGTACTCACTATTCTGCTGGTGAGATCACTGTGTACATACATTACATTACTTATCCTGTACTGATCCTGAGTTATATCCTGTATTATAATCCAGAGCTGTACTCACTATTCTGCTGGTGAGATCACTGTGTACATACATTACATTACTTATCCTGTACTGATCCTGAGTTATATCCTGTATTATACTCCAGAGCTGTACTCACTATTCTGCTGGTGAGGTCACTGTGTATATACATTACATTACTTATCCTGTACTGATCCTGAGTTATATCCTGTATTATACTCCAGAGCTGTACTCACTATTCTGCTGGTGAGGTCACTGTGCACATACATTACATTACTTATCCTGTACTGATCCTGAGTTATATCCTGTATTATACTCCAGAGCTGTACTCACTATTCTGCTGGTGAGGTCACTGTGTACATACATTACATTACTTATCCTGTACTGATCCTGAGTTATATCCTGTATTATACTCCAGAGCTGTACTCACTATTCTGCTGGTGAGATCACTGTGTACATACATTACATTACTTATCCTGTACTGATCCTGAGTTATATCCTGTATTATACTCCAGAGCTGTACTCACTATTCTGCTGGTGGGGTCACTATGTACATACATTACATATCCTGTATTATACTCCAGAGCTGTACTCACTATTCTGCTGGTGAGATCACTGTGTACATACATTACATTACTTATCCTGTACTGATCCTGAGTTATATCCTGTATTATACTCCAGAGCTGTACTCACTATTCTGCTGGTGAGATCACTGTGTACATACATTACATTACTTATCCTGTACTGATCCTGAGTTATATCCTGTATTATACCCCAGAGCTGTACTCACTATTCTGCTGGTGAGATCACTGTGTACATACATTACATTACTTATCCTGTACTGATCCTGAGTTATATCCTGTATTATACTCCAGAGCTGTACTCACTATTCTGCTGGTGAGGTCACTGTGTACATACATTACATTGCTTATCCTGTACTGATCCTGAGTTATATCCTGTATTATACTCCAGAGCTGTACTCACTATTCTGCTGGTGAGATCACTGTGTACATACATTACTGATCATGTACTGATCCTGAGTTATATCCTGTATTATACTCCAGAGCTGTACTCACTATTCTGCTGGTGAGATCACTGTGTACATACATTACATTACTTATCCTGTACTGATCCTGAGTTATATCCTGTATTATACTCCAGAGCTGTACTCACTATTCTGCTGGTGAGATCACTGTGTACATACATTACTGATCATGTACTGATCCTGAGTTATATCCTGTATTATACTCCAGAGCTGTACTCACTATTCTGCTGGTGAGATCACTGTGTACATACATTACTGATCATGTACTGATCCTCTCTCTACTTTAGCTGTTTACAGAATGTAAATTCCATCTGATACATTGTGTTGTTGTTGTATTTTTTGTTGTTGTTGTTGTTACACTTATGATTGTATTATTTATGTTTATTATTGTTTTCTTCCGGTTTTTGTTGTATTTGGTTAGTCCAAGAGCTCTGCAGGATATTAGAGTACAGTGTTTTCCAAACAGGGTGCCTCCAGCTGTTGCCAAACTACAACTCCAAGCATGTCTGGGCTGCTAATGAATGACCAAGCATGCTGGAAGTAGTAGTTTTGCAGCAGCTGGAGGCACACTGTTTGGAAAACACTGCTAAAGTGTCTGTTCTAGGCCTTTGGAGGGGGGTGCTCGGACCCTCGGGGGTGGTTGTCTGTACCTCCTGTGCCCCTTCAGGTTTATTCGGGGTTACCCCAGGCGGGCGGAGGTCTTGTGAGCGGCCGATCTGATGGGTCTCATGATGATGTCTGGGGCCGGGAGCCTCACATAACAGGTTCCCTGTTATATTCTGCGTTTGAGGATGAACGAGGGCGACGTCTTGTGCGAAGAGGAACACATGATGGGGCATCTGGAGATCTGCTGACGGGCACCTGGGTCCAGGGCGTTATGTAACCGTGACGACGAGCTGACGCCCCATGGAGGGTGTTACTGGAGGCACCGGGGCGACTTTTTAGTATAGGATGCAGAATGATTACAATGTATCTTCTGTTATCTATTAAACGCTGTATTCAGATTATACATGGACTGAGGACTGACGGGGGGACTGACGGGGGGGGGGGGGGGGGGGACCGACGGGGAGGACTGACGGGGAGGACTGAGGACCGACGGGGAGGACTGAGGACCGACGGGGAGGACTGAGGACCGACGGGGAGGACCGACGGGGAGGACCGACGGGGAGGACTGAGGACCGACGGGGAGGACTGAGGACCGACGGGGAGGACTGAGGACCGACGGGGAGGACTGAGGCAGAGAATGTGAGGACTCACACTGAGAGCATAGGTCCACATCGGGGCAATGACCATTGTTAAATTATTGGGGGTCAGTCATGTGATCTCTATATTAAGCCGTATATTTTTGCGCAGTAAGTTGCTCTACCGCAGCGCTGTCTGCCCCCCCAGGATCTTCTCTTCCAGCGTCAAGGTAAATGGGCATTATGGGATCCTAGCAACTGAAGGCAAATAGACAGGAACGTCAGCGACTGCGAATCCGTATTGTCTTCAAAGTGTTCATTGTGTCCCCGGAGGCCTCCTGTAACGTCTAGAGCCGGAGCCCCCCCATATATACACCGGGTCACCCCATACTGGAGGTTATATCAGTACTGGAGCGTTATAAGAGGAGCGGCTGATATCATCACATATGATGTAATATATAGAGGTTATATCAGTACTGGAGCGTTATAAGAGGAGCGGGTGATATCATCACATATGATGTAATATATAGAGGTTATATCAGTAGTGGAGCATTATAAGAGGAGCGGCTGATATCAGTCACATATGATGTAATATATAGAGGTTATATCAGTACTGGAGCGTTATAAGAGGAGCGGCTGATATCATCACATATGATGTAATATATAGAGGTTATATCAGTACTGGAGCGTTATAAGAGGAGCGGCTGATATCAGTCACATATGATGTAATATATAGAGATTATATCAGTACTGGAGCGTTATAAGAGGAGCGGCTGATATCATCACATATGATGTAATATATAGAGATTATATCAGTACTGGAGCGTTATAAGAGGAGCGGCTGATATCATCACATATGATGTAATATATAGAGGTTATATCAGTACTGGAGCGTTATAAGAGGAGCGGCTGATATCACATATGATGTAATATATAGAGATTATATCAGTACTGGAGCGTTATAAGAGGAGCGGCTGATATCAGTCACATATGATGTAATATATAGAGATTATATCAGTACTGGAGCGTTATAAGAGGAGCGGCTGATATCATCACATATGATGTAATATATAGAGGTTATATCAGTACTGGAGCGTTATAAGAGGAGCGGCTGATATCATCACATATGATGTAATATATAGAGATTATATCAGTACTGGAGCGTTATAAGAGGAGCGGCTGATATCACATATGATGTAATATATGGAGGTTATATCAGTACTGGAGCGTTATAAGAGGAGCGGCTGATATCACATATGATGTAATATATAGAGATTATATCAGTACTGGAGCGTTATAAGAGGAGCGGCTGATATCATCACATATGATGTAATATATAGAGATTATATCAGTACTGGAGCGTTATAAGAGGAGCGGCTGATATAACATATGATGTAATATATAGAGGTTATATCAGTACTGGAGCGTTATAAGAGGAGCGGCTGATATCACATATGATGTAATATATAGAGGTTATATCAGTACTGGAGCGTTATAAGAGGAGCGGGTGATATCATCACATATGATGTAATATATAGAGGTTATATCAGTACTGGAGCGTTATAAGAGGAGCGGCTGATATCATCACATATGATGTAATATATAGAGATTATATCAGTACTGGAGCGTTATAAGAGGAGCGGCTGATATCAGTCACATATGATGTAATATATAGAGATGATATCAGTACTGGAGCGTTATAAGAGGAGCGGCTGATATCATCACATATGATGTAATATATAGAGGTTATATCAGTACTGGAGCGTTATAAGAGGAGCAGGTGATATCGTCACATATGTAATATATAGAGGTTATATCAGTACTGGAGCGATATAAGAGGAGCGGCTGATATCACATATGATGTAATATATAGAGATTATATCAGTACTGGAGCATTATAAGAGGAGCGGCTGATATCATCACATATGATGTAATATATAGAGGTTATATCAGTACTGGAGCGTTATAAGAGGAGCGGCTGATATCACATATGATGTAATATATAGAGATTATATCAGTACTGGAGTGTTATAAGAGGAGCGGCTGATATCATCACATATGATGTAATATATAGATTATATCAGTACTGGAGCGTTATAAGAGGAGCGGCTGATATCATCACATATGATGTAATATATAGAGATTATATCAGTACTGGAGTGTTATAAGAGGAGCGGCTGATATCACATATGATGTAATATATAGAGGTTATATCAGTACTGGAGCGTTATAAGAGGAGCGGCTGATATCATCACATATGATGTAATATATAGAGGTTATATCAGTACTGGAGCGTTATAAGAGGAGCGGCTGATATCATCACATATGATGTAATATATAGAGATTATATCAGTACTGGAGCGTTATAGGAGGAGCGGCTGATATCACATATGATGTAATATATAGAGGTTATATCAGTACTGGAGCGTTATAAGAGGAGCGGCTGATATCACATATGATGTAATATATAGAGATTATATCAGTACTGGAGCGTTATAAGAGGAGCGGCTGATATCATCACATATGATGTAATATATAGAGGTTATATCAGTACTGGAGCGTTATAAGAGGAGCGGCTGATATCAGTCACATATGATGTAATATATAGAGATTATATCAGTACTGGAGCGTTATAAGAGGAGCGGCTGATATCATCACATATGATGTAATATATAGAGATTATATCAGTACTGGAGCGTTATAAGAGGAGCGGCTGATATCATCACATATGATGTAATATATAGAGGTTATATCAGTACTGGAGCGTTATAAGAGGAGCGGCTGATATCATCACATATGATGTAATATATAGAGATTATATCAGTACTGGAGCGTTATAAGAGGAGCGGCTGATATCACATATGATGTAATATATAGAGGTTATATCAGGACTGGAGCGTTATAAGAGGAGCGGCTGATATCACATATGATGTAATATATAGAGGTTATATCAGTACTGGAGCGTTATAAGAGGAGCGGCTGATATCAGTCACATATGATGTAATATATAGAGATTATATCAGTACTGGCGCGTTATAAGAGGAGCGGCTGATATCACATATGATGTAATACATATAAAGGTTATATCAGTACTGGACCGTTATAAGAGGAGCAGCTGATATTACATATGATGTAATATATATAAAGGTTATATCAGTACTGGAGCGTTATAAGAGGAGCTGCTGATATCATCACATATGATGTAATATATAGAGATTATATCAGTACTGGAGCGTTATAAGAGGAGCGGCTGATATCACACATGATGTATTATATAGAGGTTATATCAGTACTGGAGCGTTATAAGAGGAGCGGCTGATATCATCACATATGATGTAATATATAGAGATTATATCAGTACTGGAGTGTTATAAGAGGAGCGGCTGATATCATCACATATGTAATATATAGAGGTTATATCAGTACTGGAGCGTTATAAGAGGAGCGGCTGATATCATCACATATGATGTAATATATAGAGATTATATCAGTACTGGAGCGTTATAAGAGGAGCGACTGATATCATCACATATGATGTAATATATAGAGGTTATATCAGTACTGGAGCGTTATAAGAGGAGCGGCTGATATCACATATGATGTAATATATAGAGATTATATCAGTACTGGAGCGTTATAAGAGGAGCGGCTGATATCACATATGATGTAATATATAGAGATTATATCAGTACTGGAGCGTTATAAGAGGAGCGGCTGATATCATCACATATGATGTAATATATAGAGGTTATATCAGTACTGGAGCGTTATAAGAGGAGCGGCTGATATCACATATGATGTAATATATAGAGATTATATCAGTACTGGAGCGTTATAAGAGGAGCGGCTGATATCACATATGATGTAATATATAGAGATTATATCAGTACTGGAGCGTTATAAGAGGAGCGGCTGATATCACATATGATGTAATATATAGAGATTATATCAGTACTGGAGCGTTATAAGAGGAGCGGCTGATATCATCACATATGATGTAATATATAAAGGTTATATCAGTACTGGAGCATTATAAGAGGAGCTGCTGATATCAGTCACATGATGTAATATATAGATTATATCAGTACTGGAGCGTTATAAGAGGAGCTGCTGATATCAGTCACATGATGTAATATATAGATTATATCAGTACTGGAGCGTTATAAGAGGAGCGGCTGATATCACATATGATGTAATATATAGAGGTTATATCAGTACTGGAGCGTTATAAGAGGAGCTGATATCATCACATGATGTAATATATAGAGATTATATCAGTACTGGAGCGTTATAAGAGGAGCGGCTGATATCACATATGATGTAATATATAGAGATTATATCAGTACTGGAGCGTTATAAGAGGAGCGGCTGATATCACATATGATGTAATATATAGAGGTTATATCAGTACTGGAGCGTTATAAGAGGAGCGGCTGATATCATCACATATGATGTAATATATAGAGATTATATCAGTACTGGAGCGTTATAAGAGGAGCGGCTGATATCATCACATATGATGTAATATATAGAGGTTATATCAGTACTGGAGCGTTATAAGAGGAGCGGCTGATATCATCACATATGATGTAATATATAGAGGTTATATCAGTACTGGAGCGTTATAAGAGGAGCGGATGATATCACATATGATGTAATATATAGAGGTTATATCAGTACTGGAGCATTATAAGAGGAGCGGCTGATATCATCACATATGATGTAATATATAGAGATTATATCAGTACTGGAGCGTTATAAGAGGAGCGGCTGATATCATCACATATGATGTAATATATAGAGGTTATATCAGTACTGGAGCGTTATAAGAGGAGCGGCTGATATCATCACATATGATGTAATATATAGAGATTATATCAGTACTGGAGCGTTATAAGAGGAGCGGCTGATATCAGTCACATATGATGTAATATATAGAGGTTATATCAGTACTGGAGCATTATAAGAGGAGCGGCTGATATCATCACATATGATGTAATATATAGAGGTTATATCAGTACTGGAGCGTTATAAGAGGAGCGGATGATATCACATATGATGTAATATATAGAGGTTATATCAGTACTGGAGCATTATAAGAGGAGCGGCTGATATCATCACATATAATGTAATATATAGAGGTTATATCAGTACTGGAGCGTTATAAGAGGAGCGGCTGATATCATCACATATGATGTAATATATAGAGGTTCTATCAGTACTGGAGCGTTATAAGAGGAGCGGCTGATATCATCACATATGATGTAATATATAGAGGTTATATCAGTACTGGAGCGTTATAAGAGGAGCAGCTGATATCATCACATATGATGTAATATATAGAGATTATATCAGTACTGGAGCGTTATAAGAGGAGCGGCTGATATAATCACATATGATGTAATATATAGAGGTTATATCAGTACTGGAGCGTTATAAGAGGAGCGGCTGATATCACACATGATGTATTATATAGAGATTATATCAGTACTGGAGTGTTATAAGAGGAGAGGCTGATATAATCACATATGATGTAATATATAGAGATTATATCAGTACTGGAGCGTTATAAGAGGAGCGGCTGATATCATCACATATGATGTAATATATAGAGATTATATCAGTACTGGAGCGTTATAAGAGGAGCGGCTGATATCACATATGATGTAATATATAGAGGTTATATCAGTACTGGAGCGTTATAAGAGGAGCGGCTGATATCATCACATATGATGTAATATATAGAGATTATATGAGTACTGGAGCGTTATAAGAGGAGCGGCTGATATCATCACATATGATGTAATATATAGAGATTATATCAGTACTGGAGCGTTATAAGAGGAGCGGCTGATATCATCACATATGATGTAATATATAGAGGTTATATCAGTACTGGAGCGTTATAAGAGGAGCGGCTGATATCAGTCACATATGATGTAATATATAGAGATTATATCAGTACTGGAGCGTTATAAGAGGAGCGGCTGATATCATCACATATGATGTAATATATAGAGATTATATCATTACTGGAGTGTTATAAGAGGAGCGGCTGATATCATCACATATGATGTAATATATAGAGATTATATCAGTACTGGAGCGTTATAAGAGGAGCGGCTGATATCACATATGATGTAATATATAGAGATTATATCAGTACTGGAGTGTTATAAGAGGAGCGGCTGATATCATCACATATGATGTAATATATAGAGGTTATATCAGGACTGGAGCGTTATAAGAGGAGCGGCTGATATCACATATGATGTAATATATAGAGATTATATCAGTACTGGAGCGTTATAAGTGGAGCGGCTGATATCATCACATATGATGTAATATATAGAGGTTATATCAGTACTGGAGCGTTATAAGAGGAGCGGCTGATATCATCACATGTGATGTAATATATAGAGGTTATATCAGTACTGGAGCGTTATAAGAGGAGCGGATGATATCACATATGATGTAATATATAGAGATTATATCAGTACTGGAGCGTTATAAGAGGAGCGGATGATATCAGTCACATATGATGTAATATATAGAGATTATATCAGTACTGGAGCGTTATAAGAGGAGCGGATGATATCACATATGATGTAATATATAGAGATTATATCAGTACTGGAGCGTTATAAGAGGAGCGGCTGATATCACATATGATGTAATATATAGAGATTATATCAGTACTGGAGCGTTATAAGAGGAGCGGCTGATATCACATATGATGTAATATATAGAGGTTATATCAGTACTGGAGCGTTATAAGAGGAGCGGCTGATATCACATATGATGTAATATATAGAGGTTATATCAGTACTGGAGCGTTATAAGAGGAGCGGCTGATATCACATATGATGTAATATATAGAGGTTATATCAGTACTGGAGCGTTATAAGAGGAGCGGGTGATATCATCACATATGATGTAATATATAGAGATTATATCAGTACTGGAGCGTTATAAGAGGAGCGGATGATATCACATATGATGTAATATATAGAGATTATATCAGTACTGGAGCGTTATAAGAGGAGCGGCTGATATCATCACATATGATGTAATATATAGAGGTTATATCAGTACTGGAGTGTTATAAGAGGAGCGGCTGATATCACATATGATGTAATATATAGAGATTATATCAGTACTGGAGCGTTATAAGAGGAGCGGCTGATATCATTACATATGATGTAATATATAGAGATTATATCAGTACTGGAGCGTTATAAGGGGAGCGACTGATATCAGTCACATATGATGTAATATATAGAGGTTATATCAGTACTGGAGCGTTATAAGGGGAGCGACTGATATCAGTCACATATGATGTAATATATAGAGGTTATATCAGTACTGGAGCGTTATAAGAGGAGCGGCTGATATCAGTCACATATGATGTAATATATAGAGATTATATCAGTACTGGAGCGTTATAAGAGGATGATATCAGTCACATATGATGTAATATATAGAGGTTATATCGGTACTGGAGCGTTATAAGAGGAGCGGCTGATATCATCACATATTATGTAATATATAGAGATTATATCAGTACTGGAGCGTTATATGAGGAGCAGGTGATATCATCACATATGATGTAATATATAGAGGTTATATCAGTACTGGAGCGTTATAAGAGGAGCGGCTGATATCATCACATATGATGTAATATATAGACGTTATATCAGTACTGGAGCGTTATAAGAGGAGTGGCTGATATCATCACATATGATGTAATATATAGAGGTTATATCAGTACTGGAGCGTTATAAGAGGAGCTGCTGATATCATCACATATGATGTAATATATAGAGATTATATCATTACTGGAGTGTTATAAGAGGAGCGGCTGATATCATCACATATGATGTAATATATAGTGGTTATATTAGTACTGGAGCGTTATAAGAGGAGCGGCTGATATCATCACATATGATGTAATATATAGAGGTTATATCAGTACTGGAGCGTTATAAGGAGCGGCTGATATCACATATGATGTAATATATAGAGATTATATCAGTACTGGAGTGTTATAAGAGGAGCGGCTGATATCACATATGATGTAATATATAGAGGTTATATCAGTACTGGAGCGTTATAATAGGAGCGGCTGATATCACATATGATGTAATATATAGAGATTATATCAGTACTGGAGCGTTATAAGAGGAGCGGCTGATATCATCACATATGATGTAATATATAGAGGTTATATCAGTACTGGAGCGTTATAAGAGGAGCGGCTGATATCAGTCACATATGATGTAATATATAGAGGTTATATCAGTACTGGAGCGTTATAAGAGGAGCGGCTGATATCATCACATATGATGTAATATATAGAGGTTATATCAGTACTGGAGCGTTATAAGAGGAGCGGCTGATATCATCACATATGATGTAATATATAGAGGTTATATATCAGTACTGGAGCGTTATAAGAGGAGCGGCTGTTATCATCACATATGATGTAATATATAGAGATTATATCAGTACTGGAGCGTTATAAGAGGAGCGGCTGATATCACATATGATGTAATATATAGAGGTTATATCAGTACTGGAGCGTTATAAGAGGAGCGGCCGATATCAGTCACACATGATGTAATATATAGAGGTTATATCAGTACTGGAGCGTTATAAGAGGAGCGGATGATATCACATATGATGTAATATATAGAGGTTATATCAGTACTGGAGCGTTATAAGAGGAGCGGCTGATATCATCACATATGATGTAATATATAGAGATTATATCAGTACTGGAGCGTTATAAGAGGAGCGGCTGATATCACATATGATGTAATATAACGCTCCAGTACTGATATAATCTCTATATATTACATCATATGTGATATCATCCGCTCCTCTTATAACGCTCCAGTACTGATATAACCTCTATATATTACATCATATGTGATATCATCCGCTCCTCTTATAACGCTCCAGTACTGATATAACCTCTATATATTACATCATATGTGATATCAGCCGCTCCTCTTATAACGCTCCAGTACTGATATAATCTCTATATAAGAGGAGCGGCTGATATCACATATGATGTAATATATAGAGGTTATATCAGTACTGGAGCGTTATAAGAGGAGCGGCTGATATCATCACATATGATGTAATATATAGAGGTTATATCAGTACTGGAGCATTATAAGAGGAGCGGCTGATATCATCACATATGATGTAATATATAGAGATTATATCAGTACTGGAGTGTTATAAGAGGAGAGGCTGATATCATCACATATGATGTAATATATAGAGGTTATATCAGTACTGGAGCGTTATAAGAGGAGCGACTGATATCATCACATATGATGTAATATATAGAGGTTATATCAGTACTGGAGCGTTATAAGAGGAGCGGCTGATATCATCACATATTATGTAATATATAGAGGTTATATCAGTACTGGAGCGTTATAAGAGGAGCGGCTGATATCACATATGATGTAATATATAGAGATTATATCAGTACTGGAGCATTATAAGAGGAGCGGCTGATATCAGTCACATATAATGTAATATATAGAGGTTATATCAGTACTGGAGCGTTATAAGAGGAGCGGCTGATATCACATATGATGTAATATATAGAGATTATATCAGTACTGGAGCGTTATAATAGGAGCGACTGATATCATCACATATGATGTAATATATAGAGGGTATATCAGTACTGGAGTGTTATAAGAGGAGCGGCTGATATCATCACATATGATGTAATATATAGAGATTATATATCAGTACTGGAGCGTTATAAGAGGAGCGGCTGATATCACATATGATGTAATATATAGAGATTATATATCAGTACTGGAGCGTTATAAGAGGAGCGGCTGATATCACATATGATGTAATATATAGAGGGTATATCAGTACTGGAGCGTTATAAGAGGAGCGGCTGATATCACATATGATGTAATATATAGAGATTATATCAGTACTGGAGCGTTATAATAGGAGCGACTGATATCATCACATATGATGTAATATATAGAGGTTATATCAGTACTGGAGCGTTATAAGAGGAGCGGCTGATATCATCACATATGATGTAATATATAGAGATTATATCAGTACTGGAGCGTTATAAGAGGAGCGACTGATATCATCACATATGATGTAATATATAGAGATTATATCAGTACTGGAGCGTTATAAGAGGAGCGGCTGATATCATCACATATGATGTAATATATAGAGGTTATATCAGTACTGGAGCGTTATAAGAGGAGCGGCTGATATCATCACATATGATGTAATATATAGAGATTATATCAGTACTGGAGCGTTATAAGAGGAGCGGCTGATATCACATATGATGTAATATATAGAGGTTATATCAGTACTGGAGCGTTATAAGAGGAGCGGCTGATATCAGTCATTATAAGTATTTGCCCCCTCTGTGGCCCCTGTATACCCTGTATTTGCCCCCTCTGTGGCCCCTGTATACCCTGTATTAGCCCCCTCTGTGGCCCCTGTATACGGTGTATTTGCCCCCTCTGTGGCCCCTGTATACGGTGTATTTGCCCCCTCTGTGGCCCCTGTATATGGTGTATTTGCCCCCTCTGTGGCCCCTGTATACGGTGGATTTGCCCCCCTCTTTGGCCCCTGTATACGGTGTATTTGCCCCCTCTGTGGCCCCTGTATACGCTGTATTTGCCCCCTCGGTGACCCCTGTATACGGGGTATTTGCCCCCTCGGTGGCCCCTGTGTACGGTGTATTTGCCCCCTCTGTGGCCCCTGTGTACGGTGTATTTGCCCCCTCTGTGGCCCCTGTATACCCTGTATTTGCCCCCTCTGTGGCCCCTGTATACGCTGTATTTGCCCCTTCTGTGGCCCCTGTATACGCTGTATTTGCCCCCTCTGTGGCCCCTGTATTTGCCCCCTCTGTGGCCCCTGTATTTGCCCCCTCTGTGGCCCCTGTATACGCTGTATTTGCCCCCTCTGTGGCCCCTGTATTTGCCCCCTCTGTGGCCCCTGTCTACGCTGTATTTGCCCCCTCTGTGGCCCCTGTCTACGCTGTATTTGCCCCCTCTGTGGCCCCTGTACATGGTGTATTTGCCCCCTCTGTGGCCCCTGTATGCGCTGTATTTGCCCCCTGTCTGGCCCCTGTATATGGTGTATTTGCCCCCTCTGTGGCCCCTGTATACACTGTATTTGCCCCCTCTCTGGCCCCTGTATATGGTGTATTTTTTCCCCTCTGTGGCCCCTGTATATGGTGTATTTGCCCCCTCTGTGGCCCCTGTATACGGTGTATTTGCCCCCTCTGTGGCCCCTGTATATGGTGTATTTGCCCCCTCTGTGGCCCCTGTATATGGTGTATTTGCCCCCTCTGTGGCCTCTGTATACGCTGTATTTGCCCCCTCTGTGGCCCCTGTATTTGCCCCCTCTGTGGCCCCTGTATTTGCCCCCTCTGTGGCCCCTGTCTACCCTGTATTTGCCCACTCTGTGGTCCCTGTATACGGTGTATTTGCCCCCTCTGTGGCCCCTGTATATGGTGTATTTGCCCCCTCTGTGGCCCCTGTATTTGCCCCCTCTGTGGCCCCTGTATTTGCCCACTCTGTGGCCCCTGTATTTGCCCCCTCTGTGGCCCCTGTATTTGCCCCCTCTGTGGCCCCTGTATACCCTGTATTTGCCCCCTCTGTGGCCCCTGTATACCCTGTATTTGCCCCCTCTGTGGCCCCTGTATTTGCCCCCTCTGTGGCCCCTGTATACACTGTATTTGCCCCCTCTGTGGCCCCTGTATTTGCCCCCTCTGTGGCCCCTGTATACACTGTATTTGCCCCCTCTGTGGCCCCTGTATTTGCCCCCTCTGTGGCCCCTGTATTTGCCCCCTCTGTGGCCCCTGTCTACGCTGTATTTGCCCCCTCTGTGGCCCCTGTACATGGTGTATTTGCCCCCTCTGTGGCCCCTGTATGCGCTGTATTTGCCCCCTGTCTGGCCCCTGTATATGGTGTATTTGCCCCCTCTGTGGCCCCTGTATACACTGTATTTGCCCCCTCTCTGGCCCCTGTATATGGTGTATTTTTTCCCCTCTGTGGCCCCTGTATATGGTGTATTTGCCCCCTCTGTGGCCCCTGTATACGGTGTATTTGCCCCCTCTGTGGCCCCTGTATATGGTGTATTTGCCCCCTCTGTGGCCCCTGTATATGGTGTATTTGCCCCCTCTGTGGCCTCTGTATACGCTGTATTTGCCCCCTCTGTGGCCCCTGTATTTGCCCCCTCTGTGGCCCCTGTATTTGCCCCCTCTGTGGCCCCTGTCTACCCTGTATTTGCCCACTCTGTGGTCCCTGTATACGGTGTATTTGCCCCCTCTGTGGCCCCTGTATATGGTGTATTTGCCCCCTCTGTGGCCCCTGTATTTGCCCCCTCTGTGGCCCCTGTATTTGCCCACTCTGTGGCCCCTGTATTTGCCCCCTCTGTGGCCCCTGTATTTGCCCCCTCTGTGGCCCCTGTATACCCTGTATTTGCCCCCTCTGTGGCCCCTGTATACCCTGTATTTGCCCCCTCTGTGGCCCCTGTATTTGCCCCCTCTGTGGCCCCTGTATACACTGTATTTGCCCCCTCTGTGGCCCCTGTATTTGCCCCCTCTGTGGCCCCTGTATACACTGTATTTGCCCCCTCTGTGGCCCCTGTATTTGCCCCCTCTGTGGCCCCTGTATTTGCCCCCTCTGTGGCCCCTGTATACCCTGTATTTGCCCCCTCTGTGGCCCCTGTATACCCTGTATTTGCCCCCTCTGTGGCCCCTGTATTTGCCCCCTCTGTGGCCCCTGTATACACTGTATTTGCCCCCTCTGTGGCCCCTGTATTTGCCCCCTCTGTGGCCCCTGTACACACTGTATTTGCCCCCTCTGTGGCCCCTGTATTTGCCCCCTCTGTGGCCCCTGTATTTGCCCCCTCTGTGGCCCCTGTATACGGTGACGCGCTCTTTATCTGATGGATATGGTGAGACAGGAAGCGTATGACCTCTGACCGGCTGTAACTTTTTGGCTTTGTTTTTGTTGGCGCTGCGGGAGCGCTGAGGTTGTCGTCGCAATGTGTCATAAATCTGGGATCTCTGTTCGGACATTGTGTATAGAGGACGTGTTCACACTGTATCCGCCCGTCCTTTATAGATAACGTATGACAAGTGGGCGGGGCCATCACGACTGGATACATTGTAACAAACCCTCTGCATAGTCCAGAGACAGGTTCATGGTCCTGATCCCCCAGAGGAGTTTGTTACAGTGTATCAGGCTGGAGTCCTGCTTGTTTGTAGCAAACCCTCAGCTGTGAGAAGTGCTGGAGGGTTCCCTCCATTAGTCGTGGCCGGTCATGTAGTAGTCGTGTCTTCCGTCTGGGTGATTGGTTGTAATTACTATAATCGCGGGGACAGGGCGTTTCACGCGCGGTCACAGCTGATGGCGGAGGAGGAGGGGCGTCAGTCTGTTCACACACATCAGATTCATATAGGAGATTAAAGGGGTTGTCCTGGATTAGAACAACATAACCGCTTTCCTCCACAAACAGCGCCGCCCCGTCCTCAGGCTGCCTGCGGTATTACAGCTCGGCCCCATTCACTTCAATAAAACATAGCTGCAATACCGCACACGGCCTGAGGACAGGGGTGGCGCTGTTTCTGGAAACACCTTGTCGTCATTTGGATCTACATCTCTTTACGGATTCGTTCAGGGCTCGTTACGCGGTTAGATATTTTAATCGCTATGGACCGCAACCATTTTGGTTTCTCATTTTCGCCTCTTTCTGAATCGGTCGCCGCGACTCTACTGTGGACCGACACGATGGGGAAAGTGGTGAACGTTGGTGTCGGCGGCGTGTCTGCGCGGTGGTAATGGAAGCTCCGCCCACCTGTGTCCTATGCGTGGGCTTTCATACGGACAGCATTGCTTCTGTATTGCGGTGTATGTGCAGCCAGTGGCACTACAACTCCCAGCATGTAGTCTGCGCTGTGCGTTATTGTAGAAACCTTTTAGCGCTGTGTAAAAAATATTTGGATTTATTGTAAGTAAATATTTGTAACTTAGTAGAAAAAGTAAAAAAAAGAATGAAAAAAACTTTTTTTTTTCCTTTTTTTTTCTTTCCGTTTTTAGTTTTTCGCTTATGAAGTTTGCGGCGCAGCTCTCGTTGGTCTCCAGCGAGGGGTTAACGCGCGGCCGGGTCTGATTGGCTGCAGGAAGGAGCAGGATGCACTCAGCGCTGCCATCAGATGAGGAAATGCAAGAACGACAGCTCCAGAACTTTGCCTGTTACCGCGGCAACCGCTGACGTCACGGCGCGCAGCAATTAGCTCCCAGCTTCTCATCTGCTGAACTTGACTGCATGAAGGGGGGGTATAAAAGTGCTGACCCCGGGGTTAACCCCTTCACCGCCAGTGGGCAGTCTGAGTGGAGAAGGAAAACTTTTTGCAAAGTTTTTTTTGGAAAGTTTATTTGTTCATTTTACATTTTTTTTTATTTTAATATTTATAAATAATTTATCATCTGTTACATCTGAAAATTCTCAATACATTGTATATAGTGACCGGGGGGATGAAGACTTTCTGGATACATTGTATATAGTGACCGGGGGGGGATGAAGACTTTCTGGATACATTGTATATAGTGACCGGGGTGGGAGTGAATACTTTCTGGATACATTGTATATAGTGACCTGGGGGGGGGGTGAATACTTTCTGTATAATTGTATATAGTGACGGGGGGGGGGGGGGGGGCGTGTGAAGACTTTCTGGATACATTGTATATAGTGACCAGGGGGGGGAGTGAATACTTTCTGGATACATTGTATATAGTGACCGGGGGGGGGGGGGGGGTGAAGACTTTCTGGATACATTGTATATAGTGACTGGGGGTGAAGACTTTCTGGATACATTGTATATAGTGATCGGGGGGGAAGACTTTCTGGATACATTGTATATAGTGACCGGGGGGGGGGGGGGGGGGGGTGAAGACTTTCTGTATGCATTTTATATTGTGACGGGGGGGGGGGGGGGGGGGGTGAAGACTTTCTGGATACATTTAGGGAGATTTATCAAGGGATTTAAGCAGCTTTTTTTTATTTACAAAAGTCACACGTTCGCCTAAACAATTTTTTGTGCGCCTTTTGTGTGTAAGCAAAAATACCAATCTGCCCTATCTAAGCAATTTTCAGTTTTTACTTTGCAGCGGTTCAGGATTTATCATTGTGAAAGTCGCAAACCCCCTTCAAAAAGTCGCAAGTGTCACCAAGGTCAGACCTGGCCTACAGACTTGCCTATGTCAGCATTTCCAAAAAGTCGCAGGTGAGACTTTTTGTGAGACTTTTTTTTACTTTCATTTTCACAGGCACAGTGGGTCGAGCGGGTAGGAAATGTACAGAAGCTTGTTACCCGCCCACACATCTCCCGCCCAAACAACACTACTACAACTCCCAGCATGTTCTTACTGTAAGGGCATTCTGGGAGTTGTAGTTATGCCGCGCGGGGGGGTTTAAATGTAATAACCTATTTAACTTGTTTTTGTTTAATGTTAATAAAATGGTTAACGAGGGCTGTGGGGGGAGTGTTTTTTGGAATGAAAGTTTTTTAAACAGGTTTTTTGTTATTTACTTTTCAGGCTTAGTAGTGGAAGTCGTCTTGTAGACAGAATCCATTACTAGGCCGGGGCTTAGTGTTGGCCTCAAAATCAGTGAGTGCTAACCCCCCAATTATTACCCCCGATACCCACCGCCACAGGGGTGCTGGGCAGAACCACTACCAACTGCCCCGGGAACGTCAAAAATGGCGCTCCTGGGCCTATGTGGTAACAGGCTGGCGTTATTTAGGCTGGGGAGGGCCAGTAACAATGGTCGCCTGCCCTGGTAACATTGGGCTGTTGCTGCTTGGTTGGTATCTGGCTGATACTAAAAATAGGGGGAACCTTATGTGTTTTTTTTCAATAATTCAATAATAATAATAAAAATAATGCATAGGGTTCTCCCTATTTTCAGTATCAGCCAGATACCATCCAAGCAGCAACAGCCTGATGTTACCAGGATGGGCGACCATTGTTACTGGCCCTCCCCAGCCTAAATAACACCAGACTGTTTCCGCTTAGGCCGAGGAGCGCCAATTTTGATGCTCCAGGGCTGTTGGTAGTGGTTCTGCCCAGCACCCCTGTGGTGGTGGGTACCGGGGTAATAATTGGGGGTTTGTACTAACTGATTTTGGGGCCAATGCTAAGCCCAGGCTTAGTAATGGATTCTGTCTACAACACGACTTTTTCTACTAAGCCTGTAAAGTAAATAAAAAAACACATTTAAAAAACTTTTATTCCAAAAAACACTCCCCCCCCCCAAGTGGGTTAGTACATTTAGGGGTAAAAAAAATGTAATAAACATAAATAATTTTTTTGCTTATAGGAGTTAAGAAATTGGTATATAAAGTGATTTATTGGTTGTTGCTTATGTGACAATATAATAAATACGTCATATATAAACAAGAACTCGCTGACCAACGCAACGATGGTAAATGTCCCCCATAGAGTATATATATATTTGGTGGCTTGGTATGGGAGGATTATTTATATATTATGGTTGCGCTCTCCTTACGTTGTCATCGCTCCTCTACACGCTGCGGCCGCCCTCGACCTTTCGGTTACGTCTGGGATCATGTGACCCAGGGTTTGTCGGTCAGGAACCTATTTCCCAATGTTGTTGCGTCACGTATTTGTAGATCCGATAACGCTCCGGTGGTGATTTCCTCTCATCCGGTCGCGGCGCCTCATTCACCACCAGTGTGTGTTTAATGTATTATCAGTTTTTTTAAGGAATTTTCTCTTATTATCGGAACTTTTCACTTCATAGAACGTATAATTTTTCCTCCTTTTCGCTGTGCGGTCACTTTCCAGCCACTTGTCGTCTTTTCTTCGGTGGTTCAGTAACCGTGTCCGGAGGAGACGCAGGGAACACGATCATTGGCTCCACTTCAGCGGTTTAAGACGCCGTTTGCCTTCACAAGTGGCGGAGTGTGAGCGGGCGCCCGGGGGTATGTACGGGGAGGTCAGTGGGCCGCGGCGCTCCTGCTTGTTTGTTGCCTTATTGTACACCTGTTCTCTCGGCATTGGCGCGCGCCCATTATAACCGCTCCACCAGGACGGCGCTGACTGTGACCTTATTATTGGGCTGCATTATGAGGTTCAGTCTGATGGATTAATATGGCACAAAAGACTCCACTACTAGGGATAGAAAATAAAGTATGTGCCCCCCTCCTCTATGTAGTGACCAGATGTGGATGGATCATAGTAAAGGAGTAACATAAGACTGACTGGGCTGGTGCACAACTGTATGTAGGGGCGACCAATCAGGAGATGGTGGGAAGGTACCACATGGTCAATAGATGGAGGTGACCAGGAGAGTGGTAGGTGAGGGGGCGATTAGGAGACTGGTAGGTGAGGAGGCGATTAGGAGACTGGTAGGTGAGGAGGCGATTAGGAGACTGGTAGGTGAGGGGGGATTAGGAGACTGGTAGGTGAGGAGGGGATTAAGAGACTGGTAGGTGAGGAGGCGATTAGGAGACTGGTAGGTGAAGAGGAGATTAGGAGACTGGTAGGTGAAGAGGAGATTAGGAGACTGGTAGGGGAGGAGGCGATTAGGAGACTGGTAGGTGAGGAGGGGATTAGGAGACTGGTAGGTGAGGGGGCGATTAGGAGACTGGTAGGTGAGGAGGCGATTAGGAGACTGGTAGGTGAGGAGGGGATTAGAAGACTGGTAGGTGAGGAGGCGATTAGGAGACTGGTAGGTGAGGAGGCGATTAGGAGACTGGTAGGTGAGGAGGCGATTAGGAGACTGGTAGGTGAGGAGGCGATTAGGAGACTGGTAGGTTAGGAGGCGATTAGGAGACTGGTAGGTGAGGAGGCGATTAGGAGACTGGTAGGTGAGGAGGGGATTAGGAGACTGGTAGGTGAGGAGGCGATTAGGAGACTGGTAGGTGAGGAGGCGATTAGGAGACTGGAAGGCGAGGAGGCGATTAGGAGACTGGTAGGTGAGGAGGCGATTAGGAGACTGGTAGGTGAGGAGGCGATTAGGAGATTGGTAGGTGAGGGGGGATTAGGAGACTGGTAGGTGAGGAGGCGATTAGGAGACTGGTAGGTGAGGAGGCGATTAGGAGACTGGTAGGTGAGGAGGCGATTAGGAGACTGGTAGGTGAGGAGGGGATTAGGAGACTGGTAGGTGAGGAGGGGATTAGGAGACTGGTAGGTGAGGAGGCGATTACTAGACTGGTAGGTGAGGAGGCGATTAGGAGACTGGTAGGTGAGGAGGCGATTAGGAGACTGGTAGGTGAGGAGGCGATTAGGAGACTGGTAGGTGAGGAGGGGATTAGGAGACTGGTAGGTGAAGAGGAGATTAGGAGACTGGTAGGTGAGGAGGGGATTAGGAGACTGGTAGGTGAGGGGGGATTAGGAGACTGGAAGGTGAGGAGACGATTAGGAGACTGGTAGGTGAGGAGGCGATTAGGAGACTGGTAGGTGAGGAGGCGATTAGGAGACTGGTAGGTGAGGAGGCGATTAGGAGACTGGTAGGTGAGGAGGCGATTAGGAGACTGGTAGGTGAGGAGGCGATTAGGAGACTGGTAGGTGAGGGGGGATTAGGAGACTGGTAGGTGAGGAGGCGATTAGGAGACTGGTAGGCGAGGAGGCGATTAGGAGACTGGTAGGTGAGGAGGCGATTAGGAGACTGGTAGGTGAGGAGGCGATTAGGAGACTGGTAGGCGAGGAGGCGATTAGGAGACTGGTAGGTGAGGAGGCGATTAGGAGACTGGTAGGTGAGGAGGCGATTAGGAGACTGGTAGGTGAGGAGGCGATTAGGAGACTGGTAGGTGAGGAGGCGATTAGGAGACTGGTAGGTGAGGAGGGGATTAGGAGACTGGTAGGTGAGGAGGGGATTAGGAGACTGGTAGGTGAGGAGGCGATTAGGAGACTGGTAGGTGAGGAGGCGATTAGGAGACTGGTAGGTGAGGGGGGATTAGGAGACTGGTAGGTGAGGAGGCGATTAGGAGACTGGTAGGCGAGGAGGCGATTAGGAGACTGGTAGGTGAGGAGGCGATTAGGAGACTGGTAGGTGAGGAGGCGATTAGGAGACTGGTAGGTGAGGAGGCGATTAGGAGACTGGTAGGTGAGGAGGCGATTAGGAGACTGGTAGGTGAGGAGGCGATTAGGAGACTGGTAGGTGAGGAGGCGATTAGGAGACTGGTAGGTGAGGAGGCGATTAGGAGACTGGTAGGTGAGGAGGCGATTAGGAGACTGGTAGGTGAGGAGGGGATTAGGAGACTGGTAGGTGAGGAGGCGATTAGGAGACTGGTAGGTGAGGAGGCGATTAGGAGACTGGTAGGTGAGGAGGCGATTAGGAGACTGGTAGGGTGGGGGTGGGGGGGTGTTGTACCCCAGGTGTTCGGCCGGATTGTCAGTGGTTCCAGGCACTTGAGGTATCCGAGTCGGCTGCAGTGTCATGTGATGTTGTATCTAACTCTTTGTACTTTATGTTCTGTTTGTTGTGTTTTTTGTGGTGATTTTCCATTTTTTGGACCGTCAGTCTTTGCCTCATAGAGAACATTCGTGTATTCTGTGTGATAAATAAATCTGCAGGTCACATGATCATAATATTGTTAAGGTGATCGGAGGACGCGGTGCGGCGCGGGTTCATGGGTAGGAACCAGATAACATCTTTATTATAAACTCCTCAGATCTTAAATACAATTCTCGGAAAAGTTATTATGTGACGGTGCCAAGAAGGAGACGTCTGATCTCTGCCGATCTGTCGCCTGTTCTGATCCCTGCGCTTATCCCTGCTCTCATCATTTTGCTGATCCCTGCGCTGATCATAGCCCTGATCCCCGCCCAGGTCCCTGCTCTGATCTTTGTGCTGATCCCTGCCCCAGTTCCCAGTGCTGATCCCTCCCCTGATCACTGTGCTGATCACTTTCCTGATCCCTGTCTGCTTGACTCTCCAGCCTTATTGGTTTTTAGCTGAAAGTTTGAACTTTTCCCTATAATTCTTGGTGTATTATTATTATTATTATTATTATTTTTTTTTTTTAAGCTCTTAAAATCTTTAAAGTGAATTTCCGTGATTTCTTGGATACAGATAAAACAAGGAGAGATGATCTGTCTGCCTTCCAAGTAACCATCAGGGCGCGTCACATGGGGCGGATAGGATGGGCGTATTCTCTCTAGATTGTGTAGTAGTATAGCATTAATATTAGTATTGTGGTAAAGCAGTTATAGTAGTAATATAGTATAGTAGTAGTGTTGCAGTAATAGTTGTATTGTATAGCAGTAGTAATAATAGTATTGGAGTAATAGTATTATTGTTGTATAGCAGTAATAGTGTTGTAGTATAGCAGTAGTAATAGTAGTATAGCAGTAATAGTAGTGTTGTAGTAATAGTAGTACAGTAGTATAGCAGTCGTAATAGTAGTATAGCAGTAATTGTAGTGTTGTAGTATAGCAGTATTATATTGTAGTATAGAAGTAGTATTGTAGTAATAGTAGTATAGCAGTAGTAATAGTAGTATAGCAATAATAATAGTGTTGTAGTGTAGCAGTAATATAGCTGTAATAGTAGTGTTGTAGTAATAGTAGTATTGTACTTTAGTATAGAAGTAGTATTGTAGTAATAGTATAGTAGGAATAGTAGTAGTAATAGTACTAGTATAGCAGTTATAGTAGTGTTGTAGTAATAGTAGTATTATACTGTAGTATAGGAGCAGTATAGTAGTAGTAGTAGTATAATAACAGTAATGGTAGGGTTGTAGTAATAGTAGTATTGTAGTAGTATAGCAGTAATAGTAGTATAGCAGTAGTAATTGTATAGTAGTAATAATATTGTAGTAATAGCAGTATTGTATTGTAGTATAGAAGTAGTAATAGTAGTTTTGTAGTAATAGCAGAAACAGTAGCACAGCAGTAACAGTAGCAGTAAACATAGTACAGCAGTAATAGTAGTATTGTAGTAAAGCATACTATTATAGTAGTATTGTAGTAATAGTATTGTAGTAATATCAGGAATAGTAGTATAGCAGGAATAGAACTGTAGTAATAGTATAGTAGTAATAGTAGTATTGTAGTAATAGTATATTAGCAATAGTAGTATTGTAGTGAATAGTACAGCAGTAATAGTAGCATTGTAGTAATAGTATAGCAGTAATAGTACTATTGTACTAATAGTAGTACAGTAGTATAGCAGTCGTAATAGTAGTATAGCAGGAATAGTAGTGTTGTAGTATAGTAGTAGTAATATTAGTATAGCTGTAATAGTAGTGTTGTAATAGTAGTATTGTACTGTAGTATAGTAGTATTGTAGTTATAGTATAGTAGGAATAGTAGTAGTAATAGTAGTAGGATAGCAGTAATAGTAGTGTTGTAGTAATAGTATAGTAGGAATAGTAGTAGTTATAGTAGTAGTATAGCAGTAATAGTAGTATTGTAGTAATGGTATAGCAGTCATAGTACTATTGTAGTAATGGTATAGCAGTCATAGTACTATTGTAGTAATGGTATAGCAGTCATAGCAGTATTGTAGTATTGGTATAGCAGTCATAGTAGTATTGTATTAGTGGTATAGCAATAATAGTAGTATTGTAGTAATGGTATAGCAGTAATAGTAGTATTGTAGTAATATGGTATCACAGTAATAGTAGTATTGTAGTAATAGGATAGCAGTAATAGTAGTATTGTAGTAATAGGATAGCAGTAATAGTGGTATTGTAGTAATAGGATAGCAGTAATAGTGGTATTGTAGTAATAGCATAGCAGTATTAGTGGTATTGTGGTAATAGGATAGCAGTAATAGTAGTACTGTAGTAATAGGATAGCAGTAATAGTATAGCAGTAATAGTAGTTTTGTAGTAATAGTATACCAGTAATAGTAGTATTGTAGTAATAGTAGTAATAGTACAGTAGTAATAGTAGTATTGTAGTAATAGTATAGTAGTAATAGTAGTATTGTTGTAATAGTACAGTAGTAATAGTATAGCAATAATAGTAGTATTGTAGTAATAGGATAGCAGTAATAGTAGTACTGTAGTAATAGGATAGCAGTAATAGTAGTGTTGTAGTAATAGTATAGCAGTAATAGTAGTATTGTAGTAATAGTAGTATTGTGGTATAGCAGTAATAGTAGTATTGTAGTAATAGTACAGCAGTAATAGTATTATTGTAGTAATAGTATAGCTGTAATAGTAGAATTGTAGTAATAGTAGTATTGTAGTAATAGTGCAGCAGTAATAGTAGTATTGTAGTAATGTATTGTAGTAATAGCAGTCTGTCAATCAGTGTTGTTGCCGGATTCAATATCTGCTATAAAATCTTTTGTTGCCACAAAATCTGGAAAACTTTGGCTTATTTTATACCCTGTACATAGCCATACAATTATATCCAGTCTAGACAATGCTCTGTGAGCTAAACATCCCGGACCCCAGACTGATACATTGTACATAGCTCATCCTGCTCTCAGCTGAGAAGTGATACAATTGTATCCAGTCTAGACAATGCTCTGTGAGCTAAACATCCTGGACTCCAGACTGATACATTGTACATAGCTAGTCCTGCTCTCAGCTGATACAATTGTATCCAGTCTAGACAATGCTCTGTGAGCTAAACCTCCTGGACTCCAGACTGATACATTGTACATAGCTAGTCCTGCTCTCAGCTGAGAAGTGATACAATTGTATCCAGTCTAGACAATGCTCTGTGAGCTAAACATCCTGGACCCCAGACTGATACATTGTACATAGCTCGTCCTGCTCTCAGCTGAGAAGTGATACAATTGTATCCAGTCTAGACAATGCTCTGTGAGCTAAACCTCCTGGACTCCAGACTGATACATTGTACATAGCTCGTCCTGCTCTCAGCTGAGAAGTGATACAATTGTATCCAGTCTAGACAATGCTCTGTGAGCTAAATATCCTGGACTCCAGGCTGATACATTGCAAGAGAGATTAGTGCAGCTACTTCTGATGTGTTTAGCTCACAGAGCATTGTCTAGACTGAAAAAAGGTCTATCCACTTTGCCTCTCTTCACCATCAGAATAGTGAGTGCAGCTCTGGAGCAGTATACGTGGTGTCCTGTATACACAGTGTAACATGGGGTCAGAGGTTGATGTGTATTTTAGGCTCATTCCTCTGTTTGTTGATATGGTATATACCGCCATGTAGCTGAGCCGCGCCCGCGCATTCCAGTGAACTGTGACCATGAGAAGGTGTCATGGAGGCGACTGTGTGGGGTCCGGGCTCCTGCAGATCTTTCCTCTATACACAGGATTAGTGTTGTTGTGGTCGTAGCTGGAGGGTTGTAGCTGACAATTCTGTACAGTGGTGATGTGTGTGTATTGTACAGTGGTGATGTGTGTGTGTATTGTACAGTGGTGATGTGTGTGTGTATTGTACAGTGGTGATGTGTGTGTGTGTGTGTGTATTGTACAGTGGTGATGTGTGTGTGTATTGTACAGTGGTGATGTGTGTGTGTGTGTATTGTACAGTGGTGATGTGTGTGTGTATTGTACAGTGGTGATGTGTGTGTGTGTGTATTGTACAATGGTGATGTGTGTGTGTGTGTATTGTACAGTGGTGATGTGTGTGTGTATTGTACAGTGGTGATGTGTGTGTATTGTACAGTGGTGATGTGTGTGTGTGTATTGTACAGTGGTGATGTGTGTGTGTATTGTACAGTGGTGATGTGTGTGTGTATTGTACAGTGGTGATGTGTGTGTGTGTATTGTACAGTGGTGATGTGTGTGTGTGTGTATTGTACAGTGGTGATGTGTGTGTGTATTGTACAGTGGTGATGTGTGTGTGTATTGTACAGTGGTGATGTGTGTGTGTGTGTATTGTACAGTGGTGATGTGTGTGTGTGTGTATTGTACAGTGGTGATGTGTGTGTGTATTGTACAGTGGTGATGTGTGTGTGTGTATTGTACAGTGGTGATGTGTGTGTGTGTGTGTATTGTACAGTGGTGATGTGTGTGTGTATTGTACAGTGGTGATGTGTGTGTGTGTGTGTGTGTGTATTGTACAGTGGTGATGTGTGTGTGTGTGTGTGTATTGTACAGTGGTGATGTGTGTGTGTGTATTGTACAGTGGTGATGTGTGTGTGTATTGTACAGTGGTGATGTGTGTGTGTATTGTACAGTGGTGATGTGTGTGTATTGTACAGTGGTGATGTGTGTGTGTGTATTGTACAGTGGTGATGTGTGTGTGTGTATTGTACAGTGGTGATGTGTGTGTATTGTACAGTGGTGATGTGTGTGTGTATTGTACAGTGGTGATGTGTGTGTATTGTACAGTGGTGATGTGTGTGTGTGTATTGTACAGTGGTGATGTGTGTGTGTGTATTGTACAGTGGTGATGTGTGTGTGTGTGTGTGTATTGTACAGTGGTGATGTGTGTGTGTGTATTGTACAGTGGTGATGTGTGTGTGTATTGTACAGTGGTGATGTGTGTGTGTGTGTGTATTGTACAGTGGTGATGTGTGTGTATTGTACAGTGGTGATGTGTGTGTGTGTGTGTATTGTACAGTGGTGATGTGTGTGTGTGTATTGTACAGTGGTGATGTGTGTGTGTATTGTACAGTGGTGATGTGTGTGTGTATTGTACAGTGGTGATGTGTGTGTGTGTGTGTATTGTACAGTGGTGATGTGTGTGTGTGTGTATTGTACAGTGGTGATGTGTGTGTGTATTGTACAGTGGTGATGTGTGTGTGTGTATTGTACAGTGGTGATGTGTGTGTGTATTGTACAGTGGTGATGTGTGTGTGTGTGTGTATTGTACAGTGGTGATGTGTGTGTGTATTGTACAGTGGTGATGTGTGTGTGTGTATTGTACAGTGGTGATGTGTGTGTGTGTGTATTGTACAGTGGTGATGTGTGTGTGTATTGTACAGTGGTGATGTGTGTGTGTATTGTACAGTGGTGATGTGTGTGTGTATTGTACAGTGGTGATGTGTGTGTGTATTGTACAGTGGTGATGTGTGTGTGTATTGTACAGTGGTGATGTGTGTGTGTATTGTACAGTGGTGATGTGTGTGTGTGTGTATTGTACAGTGGTGATGTGTGTGTGTATTGTACAGTGGTGATGTGTGTGTGTGTATTGTACAGTGGTGATGTGTGTGTGTATTGTACAGTGGTGATGTGTGTGTGTGTATTGTACAGTGGTGATGTGTGTGTGTATTGTACAGTGGTGATGTGTGTGTGTGTATTGTACAGTGGTGATGTGTGTGTGTGTGTATTGTACAGTGGTGATGTGTGTGTGTATTGTACAGTGGTGATGTGTGTGTGTGTGTATTGTACAGTGGTGATGTGTGTGTGTGTATTGTACAGTGGTGATGTGTGTGTATTGTACAGTGGTGATGTGTGTGTATTGTACAGTGGTGATGTGTGTGTGTGTGTATTGTACAGTGGTGATGTGTGTGTATTGTACAGTGGTGATGTGTGTGTGTGTATTGTACAGTGGTGATGTGTGTGTGTGTATTGTACAGTGGTGATGTGTGTGTGTGTGTATTGTACAGTGGTGATGTGTGTGTGTGTATTGTACAGTGGTGATGTGTGTGTGTGTATTGTACAGTGGTGATGTGTGTGTGTGTATTGTACAGTGGTGATGTGTGTGTGTGTATTGTACAGTGGTGATGTGTGTGTGTATTGTACAGTGGTGATGTGTGTGTGTATTGTACAGTGGTGATGTGTGTGTGTGTGTGTGTGTATTGTACAGTGGTGATGTGTGTGTGTGTATTGTACAGTGGTGATGTGTGTGTGTGTGTGTGTGTATTGTACAGTGGTGATGTGTGTGTGTATTGTACAGTGGTGATGTGTGTGTGTGTGTATTGTACAGTGGTGATGTGTGTGTGTGTGTATTGTACAGTGGTGATGTGTGTGTGTATTGTACAGTGGTGATGTGTGTGTGTGTGTGTGTATTGTACAGTGGTGATGTGTGTGTGTGTATTGTACAGTGGTGATGTGTGTGTGTGTGTGTATTGTACAGTGGTGATGTGTGTGTGTGTGTGTATTGTACAGTGGTGATGTGTGTGTGTGTGTGTGTATTGTACAGTGGTGATGTGTGTGTGTGTATTGTACAGTGGTGATGTGTGTGTGTGTATTGTACAGTGGTGATGTGTGTGTGTGTGTGTATTGTACAGTGGTGATGTGTGTGTATTGTACAGTGGTGATGTGTGTGTATTGTACAGTGGTGATGTGTGTGTATTGTACAGTGGTGATGTGTGTGTATTGTACAGTGGTGATGTGTGTGTATTGTACAGTGGTGATGTGTGTGTGTGTATTGTACAGTGGTGATGTGTGTGTATTGTACAGTGGTGATGTGTGTGTATTGTACAGTGGTGATGTGTGTGTATTGTACAGTGGTGATGTGTGTGTGTGTGTATTGTACAGTGGTGATGTGTGTGTGTGTGTATTGTACAGTGGTGATGTGTGTGTGTGTGTATTGTACAGTGGTGATGTGTGTGTATTGTACAGTGGTGATGTGTGTGTATTGTACAGTGGTGATGTGTGTGTGTATTGTACAGTGGTGATGTGTGTGTGTGTGTATTGTACAGTGGTGATGTGTGTGTGTGTGTGTATTGTACAGTGGTGATGTGTGTGTGTGTGTGTATTGTACAGTGGTGATGTGTGTGTGTGTGTGTATTGTACAGTGGTGATGTGTGTGTGTATTGTACAGTGGTGATGTGTGTGTGTATTGTACAGTGGTGATGTGTGTGTGTATTGTACAGTGGTGATGTGTGTGTGTATTGTACAGTGGTGATGTGTGTGTGTATTGTACAGTGGTGATGTGTGTGTGTGTATTGTACAGTGGTGATGTGTGTGTGTGTGTGTATTGTACAGTGGTGATGTGTGTGTATTGTACAGTGGTGATGTGTGTGTGTGTGTGTATTGTACAGTGGTGATGTGTGTGTGTGTATTGTACAGTGGTGATGTGTGTGTGTGTGTATTGTACAGTGGTGATGTGTGTGTGTGTGTATTGTACAGTGGTGATGTGTGTGTGTATTGTACAGTGGTGATGTGTGTGTGTGTATTGTACAGTGGTGATGTGTGTGTGTGTGTGTGTATTGTACAGTGGTGATGTGTGTGTGTATTGTACAGTGGTGATGTGTGTGTGTGTATTGTACAGTGGTGATGTGTGTGTGTGTGTGTATTGTACAGTGGTGATGTGTGTGTATTGTACAGTGGTGATGTGTGTGTGTGTGTGTGTGTATTGTACAGTGGTGATGTGTGTGTGTGTATTGTACAGTGGTGATGTGTGTGTGTATTGTACAGTGGTGATGTGTGTGTGTGTGTGTGTATTGTACAGTGGTGATGTGTGTGTGTGTATTGTACAGTAGTGATGCGTGTGTGTGTATTGTACAGTACTATGGTATACAGTCTGTGCTGCAGTCGCCCTCTGGTGGGGATACAGTCGGTGCTGCAGTCGCCCTCTGGTGGGGATACAGTCTGTGCTGCAGTCGCCCTCTGGCGGGGATACAGTCTGTGCTGCAGTCGCCCTCTGGCGGGGATACAGTCTGTGCTGCAGTCGCCCTCTGGCGGGGATACAGTCTGTGCTGCAGTCGCCCTCTGGTGGTCATACAGTCGGTGCTGCAGTCGCCCTCTGGTGGTGATACAGTCGGTGCTGCAGTCGCCCTCTGGCGGTGATACAGTCTGTGCTGCAGTCGCCCCCTGGTGGGGATACAGTCGGTGCTGCAGTCGCCCCCTGGTGGTGATACAGTCGGTGCTGCAGTCGCCCTCTGGTGGTGATACAGTCGGTGCTGCAGTCGCCCTCTGGTGATGATACAGTCGGTGCTGCAGTCGCCCTCTGATGGTGATACAGTCGGTGCTGCAGTCGCCCTCTGGTGGTCATACAGTCGGTGCTGCAGTCGCCCTCTGGTGGTCATACAGTCGGTGCTGCAGTCGCCCTCTGGTGGTGATACAGTCGGTGCTGCAGTCTCCCTCTGGCGGTGATACAGTCTGTGCTGCAGTCGCCCTCTGGCGGTGATACAGTCTGTGCTGCAGTCGCCCTCTGGCGGTGATACAGTCGGTGCTGCAGTCGCCCTCTGGTGGTGATACAGTCGGTGCTGCAGTCGCCCTCTGGTGGTGATACAGTCGGTGCTGCAGTCGCCCTCTGGTGGTGATACAGTCGGTGCTGCAGTCGCCCTCTGGCGGTGATACAGTCGGTGCTGCAGTCGCCCTCTGGCGGTGATACAGTCGGTGCTGCAGTCGCCCCCTGGTGGTGATACAGTCGGTGCTGCAGTCGCCCCCTGGTGATGATACAGTCGGTGCTGCAGTCGCCCCCTGGTGATGATACAGTCGGTGCTGCAGTCGCCCTCTGGTGGGGATACAGTCTGTGCTGCAGTCGCCCTCTGGCGGGGATACAGTCTGTGCTGCAGTCGCCCTCTGGCGGTGATACAGTCTGTGCTGCAGTCGCCCTCTGGCGGTGATACAGTCTGTGCTGCAGTCGCCCTCTGGTGGTCATACAGTCGGTGCTGCAGTCGCCCTCTGGCGGTGATACAGTCGGTGCTGCAGTCGCCCTCTGGCGGTGATACAGTCTGTGCTGCAGTCGCCCCCTGGTGGGGATACAGTCGGTGCTGCAGTCGCCCCCTGGTGGTGATACAGTCGGTGCTGCAGTCGCCCTCTGGTGGTGATACAGTCGGTGCTGCAGTCGCCCTCTGGTGATGATACAGTCGGTGCTGCAGTCGCCCTCTGGTGGTGATACAGTCGGTGCTGCAGTCGCCCTCTGGTGGTCATACAGTCGGTGCTGCAGTCGCCCTCTGGTGGTCATACAGTCGGTGCTGCAGTCGCCCTCTGGTGGTGATACAGTCGGTGCTGCAGTCTCCCTCTGGCGGTGATACAGTCTGTGCTGCAGTCGCCCTCTGGCGGTGATACAGTCTGTGCTGCAGTCGCCCTCTGGCGGTGATACAGTCGGTGCTGCAGTCGCCCTCTGGTGGTGATACAGTCGGTGCTGCAGTCGCCCTCTGGCGGTGATACAGTCGGTGCTGCAGTCGCCCTCTGGCGGTGATACAGTCGGTGCTGCAGTCGCCCTCTGGCGGTGATACAGTCGGTGCTGCAGTCGCCCCCTGGTGGTGATACAGTCGGTGCTGCAGTCGCCCCCTGGTGATGATACAGTCGGTGCTGCAGTCGCCCCCTGGCGGTGATACAGTCTGTGCTGCAGTCGCCCTCTGGCGGTGATACAGTCGGTGCTGCAGTCGCCCTCTGGCGGTGATACAGTCGGTGCTGCAGTCGCCCTCTGGTGGTGATACAGTCGGTGCTGCAGTCGCCCTCTGGTGGGGATACAGTCGGTGCTGCAGTCGCCCTCTGGCGGTGATACAGTCGGTGCTGCAGTCGCCCTCTGGCGGTGATACAGTCTGTGCTGCAGTCGCCCTCTGGCGGTGATACAGTCTGTGCTGCAGTCGCCCTCTGGCGGTGATACAGTCGGTGCTGCAGTCGCCCTCTGGCGGTGATACAGTCTGTGCTGCAGTCGCCCTCTGGCGGTGATACAGTCGGTGCTGCAGTCGCCCTCTGGCGGTGATACAGTCGGTGCTGCAGTCGCCCTCTGGCGGTGATACAGTCGGTGCTGCAGTCGCCCTCTGGCGGTGATACAGTCGGTGCTGCAGTCGCCCTCTGGCGGTGATACAGTCGGTGCTGCAGTCGCCCCCTGGTGGTGATACAGTCGGTGCTGCAGTCGCCCCCTGGTGATGATACAGTCGGTGCTGCAGTCGCCCCCTGGTGGTGATACAGTCTGTGCTGCAGTCGCCCTCTGGCGGTGATACAGTCGGTGCTGCAGTCGCCCTCTGGCGGTGATACAGTCGGTGCTGCAGTCGCCCTCTGGCGGTGATACAGTCGGTGCTGCAGTCGCCCTCTGGTGGTGATACAGTCGGTGCTGCAGTCGCCCTCTGGCGGTGATACAGTCTGTGCTGCAGTCGCCCTCTGGCGGTGATACAGTCTGTGCTGCAGTCGCCCTCTGGCGGTGATACAGTCGGTGCTGCAGTCGCCCTCTGGCGGTGATACAGTCTGTGCTGCAGTCGCCCTCTGGCGGTGATACAGTCGGTGCTGCAGTCGCCCTCTGGCGGTGATACAGTCGGTGCTGCAGTCGCCCTCTGGCGGTGATACAGTCGGTGCTGCAGTCGCCCTCTGGCGGTGATACAGTCGGTGCTGCAGTCGCCCTCTGGCGGTGATACAGTCGGTGCTGCAGTCGCCCCCTGGTGGTGATACAGTCGGTGCTGCAGTCGCCCCCTGGTGGTGATACAGTCGGTGCTGCAGTCGCCCCCTGGTGGTGATACAGTCTGTGCTGCAGTCGCCCCCTGGCGGTGATACAGTCGGTGCTGCAGTCGCCCTCTGGCGGTGATACAGTCGGTGCTGCAGTCGCCCTCTGGCGGTGATACAGTCGGTGCTGCAGTCGCCCTCTGGTGGTGATACAGTCGGTGCTGCAGTCGCCCTCTGGTGGTGATACAGTCGGTGCTGCAGTCGCCCTCTGGTGGTGATACAGTCGGTGCTGCAGTCGCCCTCTGGCGGTGATACAGTCTGTGCTGCAGTCGCCCTCTGGTGGGGATACAGTCGGTGCTGCAGTCGCCCTCTGGCGGTGATACAGTCGGTGCTGCAGTCGCCCTCTGGCGGTGATACAGTCGGTGCTGCAGTCGCCCTCTGGTGGTCATACAGTCGGTGCTGCAGTCGCCCTCTGGCGGTGATACAGTCTGTGCTGCAGTCGCCCTCTGGCGGTGATACAGTCTGTGCTGCAGTCGCCCTCTGGTGGTGATACAGTCTGTGCTGCAGTCGCCCTCTGGCGGTGATACAGTCGGTGCTGCAGTCGCCCTCTGGTGGTGATACAGTCTGTGCTGCAGTCGCCCTCTGGCGGTGATACAGTCGGTGCTGCAGTCGCCCTCTGGTGGTGATACAGTCGGTGCTGCAGTCGCCCTCTGGTGGTGATACAGTCTGTGCTGCAGTTGCCCTCTGGTGGGGATACAGTCTGTGCTGCAGTCGCCCCCTGGTGGGGATACAGTCTGTGCTGCAGTCTCCCTCTGGTGGTGATACAGTCGGTGCTGCAGTCGCCCTCTGGTGGTGATACAGTCGGTGCTGCAGTCGCCCTCTGGTGGTGATACAGTCGGTGCTGCAGTCGCCCTCTGGTGGTGATACAGTCGGTGCTGCAGTCGCCCTCTGGTGGTGATACAGTCGGTGCTGCAGTCGCCCTCTGGTGGTGATACAGTCGGTGCTGCAGTCGCCCTCTGGTGGTGATACAGTCGGTGCTGCAGTCGCCCTCTGGTGGTGATACAGTCGGTGCTGCAGTCGCCCTCTGGCGGTGATACAGTCGGTGCTGCAGTCGCCCTCTGGTGGTGATACAGTCGGTGCTGCAGTCGCCCTCTGGTGGTGATACAGTCTGTGCTGCAGTCGCCCTCTGGTGGTGATACAGTCGGTGCTGCAGTTGCCCTCTGGTGGGGATACAGTCTGTGCTGCAGTCTCCCTCTGGCGGTGATACAGTCTGTGCTGCAGTCGCCCTCTGGTGGTGATACAGTCGGTGCTGCAGTCTCCCTCTGGTGGTGATACAGTCGGTGCTGCAGTCGCCCTCTGGTGGTGATACAGTCGGGTGCTGCAGTCGCCCTCTGGTGGTGATACAGTCTGTGCTGCAGTCTCCCTCTGGTGGTGATACAGTCGGTGCTGCAGTTGCCCTCTGGTGGTGATACAGTCTGTGCTGCAGTCGCCCCCTGGTGGGGATACAGTCGGTGCTGCAGTCGCCCTCTGGTGGGGATACAGTCTGTGCTGCAGTCGCCCCCTGGTGGGGATACAGTCGGTGCTGCAGTCGCCCTCTGGTGGGGATACAGTCTGTGCTGCAGTCGCCCTCTGGTGGGGATACAGTCTGTGCTGCAGTCGCCCCCTGGTGGGGATACAGTCGGTGCTGCAGTCGCCCCCTGGTGGGCTCTCTCTCTTCTCTCTCCGCCCGGCCACCCTTTTCTCTTAGAACTTTTTGCACCCATTGCTGTTGCTAGGCGACCGCTGACGTCATTGGCTGCACAAGAGGCTTTGTGTGTTTATCTGTTCAGGGCAAAACCATTGGGGGGGGGGGGGGTCAGCGCCTCCTCCAGAACAAACTGACAGCAACTAAACTTCTGTCTGCATCACTACAAGTCACCGAATATGAGGAACTGTACAAAATAATCATAAGAACCACAAAACTAATCCCGCCACAATGTAACAACAAAACTAATCCCGTCACAATGTAACAACAATAATAATCCCGCCACAATGTAACAACAATAATAATCCCGCCACAATGTAACAACAATAATAATCCCGCCACAATGTAACAACAATAATAATCCCGCCACAATGTAACAACAAAACTAATCCCGCCACAATGTAACAACAATAATAATCCCGCCACAATGTAACAACAATAATAATCCCGCCACAATGTAACAACAATAATAATCCCGCCACAATGTAACAACAAAACTAATCCCGTCACAATGTAACAACAAAACTAATCCCGTCACAATGTAACAACAATAATAATCCCGCCACAATGTAACAACAATAATAATCCCGCCACAATGTAACAACAAAACTAATCCCGCCACAATGTAACAACAAAACTAATCCCGTCACAATGTAACAACAATAATAATCCCGCCACAATGTAACAACAAAACTAATCCCGCCACAATGTAACAACAAAACTAATCC
>NW_026610675.1:724273-787401 GCF_029499605.1 Hyla sarda
CCTCCTCTCTGTATATTATTGTGGGGGTCTCTCTCCTCCCTGTATATTATTGTGGGGGTCTCTCTCCTCCCTGTATATTATTGTGGGGGTCTCTCTCCTCTCTGTATATTATTGTGGGGGTCTCTCTCCTCTCTGTATATTATTGTGGGGGGTCTCTCTCCTCTCTGTATATTATTGTGGGGGGTCTCTCTCCTCTCTGTATATTATTGTGGGGGTCTCTCTCCTCTCTGTATATTATTGTGGGGGTCTCTCTCCTCCCTGTATATTATTGTGGGGGTCTCTCTCCTCTCTGTATATTATTGTGGGGGTCTCTCTCCTCCCTGTATATTATTGTGGGGGTCTCTCTCCTCTCTGTATATTATTGTGGGGGTCTCTCTCCTCTCTGTATATTATTGTGGGGGGTCTCTCTCCTCTCTGTATATTATTGTGGGGGTCTCTCTCCTCTCTGTATATTATTGTGGGGGTCTCTCTCCTCTCTGTATATTATTGTGGGGGTCTCTCTTCCCTCTCTGTATATTATTGTGGGGGTCTCTCTCCTCTCTGTATATTATTGTGGGGGGTCTCTCTCCTCTCTGTATATTATTGTGGGGGTCTCTCTCCTCTCTGTATATTATTGTGGGGGTCTCTCTCCTCTCTGTATATTATTGTGGGGGTCTCTCTCCTCTCTGTATATTATTGTGGGGGGTCTCTCTCCTCTGTATATTATTGTGGGGGGTCTCTCCTCTCTGTATATTATTGTGGGGTCTCTCTCCTCTCTGTATATTATTGTGGGGGTCTCTCTCTCTCTGTATATTATTGTGGGGGGTCTCTCTCCTCTCTGTATATTATTGTGGGGGTCTCTCTCCTCTCTGTATATTATTGTGGGGGGGTCTCTCTCCTCTCTGTATATTATTGTGGGGGTCTCTCTCCTCTCTGTATATTATTGTGGGGGTCTCTCTCCTCTCTGTATATTATTGTGGGGGTCTCTCTCCTCTCTGTATATTATTGTGGGGGTCTCTCTCCTCTCTGTATATTATTGTGGGGGTCTCTCTCCTCTCTGTATATTATTGTGGGGGGTCTCTCTCCTCTCTGTATATTATTGTGGGGGGGTCTCTCTCCTCTCTGTATATTATTGTGGGGGTCTCTCTCCTCCCTGTATATTATTGTGGGGGGGTCTCTCCTCTCTGTATATTATTGTGGGGGGTCTCTCTCCTCTCTGTATATTATTGTGGGGGTCTCTCTCCTCTCTGTATATTATTGTGGGGGTCTCTCTCCTCTCTGTATATTATTGTGGGGGTCTCTCTCCTCTCTGTATATTATTGTGGGGGTCTCTCTCCTCTCTGTATATTATTGTGGGGGTCTCTCTCCTCTCTGTATATTATTGTGGGGGTCTCTCTCCTCTCTGTATATTATTGTGGGGGGTCTCTCTCCTCTCTGTATATTATTGTGGGGGTCTCTCTCCTCTCTGTATATTATTGTGGGGGGTCTCTCTCCTCTCTGTATATTATTGTTGGGGGTCTCTCTCCTCTCTGTATATTATTGTGGGGGTCTCTCTCCTCTCTGTATATTATTGTGGGGGTCTCTCTCCTCTCTGTATATTATTGTGGGGGGGTCTCTCTCCTCCTGTATATTATTGTGGGGGGTCTCTCTCCTCTCTGTATATTATTGTGGGGGTCTCTCTCCTCTCTGTATATTATTGTGGGGGGTCTCTCTCCTCCCTGTATATTATTGTGGGGGTCTCTCTCCTCCTGTATATTATTGTGGGGGTCTCTCTCCTCCCTGTATATTATTGTAGGGGGTCTCTCTCCTCTCTGTATATTATTGTGGGGGGTCTCTCTCCTCTATGTATATTATTGTGGGGGTCTCTCTCCTCTCTGTGTATTATTGTGGGGGTCTCTCTCCTCTATGTATATTATTGTGGGGGGTCTCTCTCCTCTCTGTATATTATTGTGGGGGGTCTCTCTCCTCCCTGTATATTATTGTGGGGGTCTCTCTCCTCTCTGTATATTATTGTGGGGGTCTCTCCCTCTCTGTATATTATTGTGGGGGGGTCTCTCTCCTCTCTGTATATTATTGTGGGGGGTCTCTCTCCTCTCTGTATATTATTGTGGGGGTCTCTCTCCTCTCTGTATATTATTGTGGGAGGTCTCTCTCCTCCCTGTATATTATTGTGGGGGGGTCTCTCCTCCCTGTATATTATTGTGGGGGTCTCTCTCCTCTCTGTATATTATTGTGGGGGTCTCTCTCCTCTCTGTATATTATTGTGGAGGTCTCTCTCCTCCCTGTATATTATTGTGGGGGTCTCTCTCCTCCTCTGTATATTATTGGGGGGGTCTCTCTCCTCTCTGTATATTATTGGGGGGGGTCTCTCTCCTCTCTGTATATTATTGTGGGGGTCTCTCTCCTCTCTGTATATTATTGTGGGGGTCTCTCTCCTCTCTGTATATTATTGTGGGGGTCTCTCTCCTCTCTGTATATTATTGTGGGGGTCTCTCTCCTCTCTGTATATTATTGTGGAGGGTCTCTCTCCTCTCTGTATATTATTGTGGGGGGTCTCTCCTCTCTGTATATTATTGTGGGGGGTCTCTCTCCTGTCTGTATATTATTGTGGGGGTCTCTCTCCTCTCTGTATATTATTGTGGGGGGTCTCTCTCCTCTCTGTATATTATTGTGGGGGTCTCTCTCCTCCCTGTATATTATTGTGGGGGGTCTCTCTCCTCTCTGTATATTATTGTGGGGGGTCTCTCTCCTCTCTGTATATTATTGTGGGGGTCTCTCTCCTCTCTGTATATTATTGTGGGGGTCTCTCTCCTCTCTGTATATTGTTGTGGGGGTCTCTCTCCTCCCTGTATATTATTGTGGGGGGTCTCTCTCCTCTCTGTATATTATTGTGGGGGGTCTCTCTCCTCTCTGTATATTATTGTGGGGGTCTCTCTCCTCTCTGTATATTATTGTGGGGGGTCTCTCTCCTCTCTGTATATTATTGTGGGGGTCTCTCTCCTCTCTGTATATTATTGTGGAGGTCTCTCTCCTCTCTGTATATTATTGTGGGGGTCTCTCTCCTCTCTGTATATTATTGTGGGGGTCCTCTCTCCTCTCTGTATATTATTGTGGGGGTCTCTCTCCTCTCTGTATATTATTGTGGGAGGTCTCTCTCCTCTCTGTATATTATTGTGGAGGTCTCTCTCCTCTCTGTATATTATTGTGGGGGGTCTCTCTCCTCTCTGTATATTATTGTGGAGGGTCTCTCTCCTCTCTGTATATTATTGTGGGGGTCTCTCTCCTCTCTGTATATTATTGTGGGGGTCTCTCTCTCTCTGTATATTATTGTGGGGGTCTCTCTCCTCTATGTATATTATTGTGGGGGTCTCTCTCCTCTCTGTATATTATTGTGGGGGTCTCTCTCCTCCCTGTATATTATTGTGGGGGTCTCTCTCCTCTCTGTATATTATTGTGGGGGTCTCTCTCCTCTCTGTATATTATTGTGGGGGTCTCTCTCCTCTCTGTATATTATTGTGGGGGTCTCTCTCCTCCCTGTATATTATTGTGGGGGGTCTCTCTCCTCTCTGTATATTATTGTGGGGGTCTCTCTCCTCCCTGTATATTATTGTGGGGGGTCTCTCTCCTCCCTGTATATTATTGTGGGGGGTCTCTCTCCTCCCTGTATATTATTGGGGGGGTCTCTCTCCTCTCTGTATATTATTGTGGGGGTCTCTCTCCTCCCTGTATATTATTGTGGGGGTCTCTCTCCTCCCTGTATATTATTGTGGGGGTCTCTCTCTTCCCTGTATATTATTGTGGGGGTCTCTCTCCTCTCTGTATATTATTGTGGGGGTCTCTCTCCTCCCTGTATATTATTGTGGGGGTCTCTCTCCTCCCTGTATATTATTGTGGGGGTCTCTCTCCTCCCTGTAGATTATTGTGGGGGGTCTCTCTCCTCTCTGTATATTATTGTGGGGGTCTCTCTCCTCTCTGTATATTACTTGTGGGGGTCTCTCTCCTCTCTGTATATTATTGTGGGGGTCTCTCCTGTCTGTATATATTGTGGGGGTCCTCTCTCCTGTCTGTATATTATTGTGGGGGGTCTCTCTCCTCTCTGTATATTATTGTGGGGGTCTCCTCTCCTCTCTGTATATTATTGTGGGGGTCTCTCTCCTCCCTGTATATTATTGTGGGGGTCTCTCTCCTCTCTGTATATTATTGTGGGGGTCTCTCTCCTCCCTGTAGATTATTGTGGGGGTCTCTCTCCTCTCTGTATATTATTGTGGGGGTCTCTCTCCTCTCTGTATATTATTGTGGGGGGTCTCTCTCCTTCTCTGTATATTATTGTGGGGGTCTCTCTCCTCTCTGTATATTATTGTGGGGGTCTCTCTCCTCTATGTATATTATTGTGGGGGTCTCTCTCCTCTCTGTGTATTATTGTGGGGGGTCTCTCTCCTCTCTGTATATTATTGTGGGGGTCTCTCTCCTCCCTGTATATTATTGTGGGGGGGGGGGGGTCTCTCTCCTCTCTGTATATTATTGTGGGGGGTCTCTCTCCTCTCTGTATATTATTGTGGGGGTCTCTCTCCTCCCTGTGTATTATTGTGGGGGTCTCTCTCCTCTCTGTGTATTATTGTGGGGGGTCTCTCTCCTCTCTGTGTATTATTGTGGGGGGTCTCTCTCCTCTCTGTGTATTATTGTGGGGGTCTCTCTCCTCTCTGTATATTATTGTGGGGGTCTCTCTCCTCTCTGTATATTATTGTGGGGGGTCTCTCTCCTCTCTGTATATTATTGTGGGGGGTCTCTCTCCTCTCTGTATATTATTGTGGGGGGTCTCTCTCCTCTCTGTATATTATTGTGGGGGTCTCTCTCCTCTCTGTATATTATTGTGGGGGTCTCTCTCCTCTCTGTATATTATTGTGGGGGGTCTCTCTCCTCTCTGTATATTATTGTGGGGGTCTCTCTCCTCTCTGTATATTATTGTGGGGGGTCTCTCTCCTCCCTGTATATTATTGTGGGGGTCTCTCTCCTCTCTGTATATTATTGTGGGGGTCTCTCTCCTCCCTGTATATTATTGTGGGGGTCTCTCTCCTCCCTGTATAATTATTGTGGAGGGTCTCATCTCCTCTCCTGTATATTATTGTGGGGGGGTCTCTCCTCCCTGTATATTATTGTGGGGGTCTCTCTCCTCTCTGTATATTATTGTGGGGGGTCTCTCTCCTCTCTGTATATTATTGTGGGGGGTCTCTCTCCTCCCTGTAGATTATTGTGGAGGTCTCTCTCCTCTCTGTATATTATTGTGGGGGTCTCTCTCCTCTCTGTATATTATTGTGGGGGGGTGTCTCTCCTCTCTGTATATTATTGTGGGGGGGGTCTCTCTCCTCTCTGTATATTATTGTGGGGGGGGGGGGGTCTCTCTCCTCTCTGTATATTATTGTGGGGGGTCTCTCTCCTCTCTGTATATTATTGTGGGGGGTCTCTCTCCTCTCTGTATATTATTGTGGGGGTGTCTCTCCTCTCTGTATATTATTGTGGGGGTCTCTCTCCTCTCTGTATATTATTGTGGGGGGGGGGGTCTCTCTCCTCTCTGTATATTATTGTGGGGGGGGGGGGTCTCTCTCCTCTCTGTGTATTATTGTGGGGGTCTCTCTCCTCTCTTTATATTATTGTGGGGGTCTCTCTCCTCTCTGTATATTATTGTGGGGGTCTCTCTCCCTCTCTGTATATTATTGTGGGGGGTCTCTCCTCCCTGTATATTATTGTGGGGGTCTCTCTCCTCTCTGTATATTATTGTGGGGGGTCTCTCTCCTCTCTGTATATTATTGTGGGGGGTCTCTCCTCTCTGTATATTATTGTGGGGGGTCTCTCTCCTCTCTGTATATTATTGTGGGGGTCTCTCTCCTCCCTGTAGATTATTGTGGGGGGTCTCTCTCCTCTCTGTATTATTGTGGGGGGTCTCTCTCCTCTCTGTATATTATTGTGGGGGGTCTCTCTCCTCCCTGTATATTATTGTGGGGGTCTCTCTCCTCTCTGTATATTATTGTGGGGGGTCTCTCTCCTCTCTGTATATTATTGTGGGGGTCTCTCTCCTCTCTGTATATTATTGTGGGGGGTCTCTCTCCTCTCTGTATATTATTGTGGGGGGGTCTCTCTCCTCTCTGTATATTATTGTGGGGGGTCTCTCTCCTCTCTGTATATTATTGTGGGGGTCTCTCTCCTCTCTGTATATTATTGTGGGGGGTCTCTCTCCTCTCTGTATATTATTGTGGGGGTCTCTCTCCTCTCTGTATATTATTGTGGGGGGGGTCTCTCTCCTCTCTGTATATTATTGTGGGGGGGGGGTCTCTCTCCTCTCTGTATATTATTGTGGGGGTCTCTCTCCTCTCTGTATATTATTGTGGGGGGTCTCTCCTCCCTGTATATTATTGTGGGGGTCTCTCTCCTCTCTGTATATTATTGTGGGGGTCTCTCTCCTCCCTGTATATTATTGTGGGGGGTCTCTCTCCTCTCTGTATATTATTGTGGGGGGGTCTCTCTCCTCTCTGTATATTATTGTGGGGGTCTCTCTCCTCCCTGTATATTATTGTGGGGGTCTCTCTCCTCTCTGTATATTATTGTGGGGGTCTCTCTCCTCTCTGTATATTATTGTGGGGGTCTCTCTCCTCTCTGTATATTATTGTGGGGGGTCCTCTCCTCTCTGTATATTATTGTGGGGGTCCTCTCTCCTCTCTGTATATTATTGTGGGGGTCTCTCTCCTCTCTGTATATTATTGTGGGGGTCTCTCTCCTCTCTGTATATTATTGTGGGGGGGGTCTCTCTCCTCTCTGTATATTATTGTGGGGGGGTCTCTCTCCTCTCTGTATATTATTGTGGGGGTCTCTCTCCTCTCTTATTATTGTGGGGGGGGGGTCTCTCTCCTCTCTGTATATTATTGTGGGGGGGGGTCTCTCTCCTCTCTGTATATTATTGTGGGGGGTCTCTCTCCTCTCTGTATATTATTGTGGGGGGGGTCTCTCTCCTCTCTGTATATTATTGTGGGGGGGGGTCTCTCTCCTCTCTGTATATTATTGTGGGGGGGGGGGGTCTCTCTCCTCTCTGTATATTATTGTGGGGGGTCTCTCTCCTCCCTGTATATTATTGTGGGGGTCTCTCTCCCTCTCTGTATATTACTTGTGGAGGTCTCTCTCCTCTCTGTATTTTATTGTGGGGGTCTCTCTCCTCTCTGTATATTATTGTGGGGGGTCTCTCTCCTCCCTGTATATTACTGTGGGGGTCTCTCTCCTCTCTGTATATTATTGTGGGGGGTCTCTCCTCTCTGTATATTATTGTGGAGGTCTCTCTCCTCTCTGTATATTATTGTGGGGGTCTCTCTCCTCTCTGTATATTATTGTGGGGGTCTCTCTCCTCTCTGTATTTTATTGTGGGGGGGTCTCTCTCCTCTCTGTATATTATTGTGGGGGTCTCTCTCCTCCCTGTATATTATTGTGGGGGTCTCTCTCCTCTCTGTATATTATTGTGGGGGTCTCTCTCCTCTCTTTATATTATTGTGGGGGGTCTCTCTCCTCCCTGTATATTATTGTGGGGGTCTCTCTCCTCTCTGTATATTATTGTGGGGGTCTCTCTCCTCTCTGTATATTATTGTGGGGGTCCTCTCCTCCCTGTATATTATTGTGGGGGTCTCTCTCCTCTCTGTATATTATTGTGGGGGGTCTCTCTCCTCTCTGTATATTATTGTGGGGGGTCTCTGCTCCCTGTATATTATTGTGGGGGTCTCTCTCCTCTCTGTATATTATTGTGGGGGTCTCTCTCCTCCCTGTAGATTATTGTGGGGGTCTCTCTCCTCTCTGTATATTATTGTGGGGGTCTCTCTCCTCTCTGTATATTATTGTGGGGGGTCTCTCTCCTCCCTGTATATTATTGTGGGGGTCTCTCTCCTCTCTGTATATTATTGTGGGGGGTCTCTCTCCTCTCTGTATATTATTGTGGGGGGTCTCTCTCCTCTCTGTATATTATTGTGGGGGTCTCTCTCCTCCCTGTATATTATTGTGGGGGTCTCTCTCCTCCCTGTATATTATTGTGGGGGTCTCTCTCCTGTCTGTATATTATTGTGGGGGTCTCTCTCCTCTCTGTATATTATTGTGGGGGTCTCTCTCCTGTCTGTATATTATTGTGGGGGTCTCTCTCCTCTCTGTATATTATTGTGGGGGTCTCTCTCCTCTCTGTATATTATTGTGGGGGTCTCTCTCCTCTCTGTATATTATTGTGGGGGTCTCTCTCCTCTCTGTATATTATTGTGGGGGGTCTCTCTCCTCTCTGTATATTATTGTGGGGGGTCTCTCTCCTCCTCTGTATATTATTGTGGGGGTCTCTCTCCTCCTGTATATTATTGTGGGGGGTCTCTCTCCTCTCTGTATATTATTGTGGGGGTCTCTCTCCTCTCTGTATATTATTGTGGGGGTCTCTCTCCTCTCTTTATATTATTGTAGGGGTCTCTCTCCTCTCTGTATATTATTGTGGGGGGTCTCTCTCCTCTCTGTATATTATTGTGGGGGGGTCTCTCTCTTCTCTGTATATTATTGTGGGGGTCTCTCTCCTCTCTGTATATTATTGTGGGGGGGTCTCTCTCCTCTCTGTATATTATTGTGGGGGGGGGTCTCTCTCCTCTCTGTATATTATTGTGGGGGGGTCTCTCTCCTCTCTGTATATTATTGTGGGGGGGGGTCTCTCTCCTCTCTGTATATTATTGTGGGGGTCTCTCTCCTCTCTGTATATTATTGTGGGGGTCTCTCTCCTCTCTGTATATTATTGTGGGGGGGGTCTCTCTCCTCTCTGTATATTATTGTGGGGGTCTCTCTCCTCTTTGTATATTATTGTGGGGGTCTCTCTCCTCCTGTATATTATTGTGGGGGTCTCTCTCCTCTCTGTATATTATTGTGGGGGTCTCTCTCCTCTCTATTATTGTGGGGGGGGGGGTCTCTCTCCTCTCTGTATATTATTGTGGGGGTCTCTCTCCTCTCTGTATATTATTGTGGGGGTCTCTCTCCTCTCTGTATATTATTGTGGGGGGTGTCTTTCCTCTCTGTATATTATTGTGGGGGTCTCTCTCCTCTCTATTATTGTGGGGGGTCTTTCTCCTCTCTGTATATTATTGTGGGGGTCTCTCTCCTCTCTGTATATTATTGTGGGGGTCTCTCTCCTCTCTATTATTGTGGGGGGTCTCTCTCCTCTCTGTATATTATTGTGGGGGTCTCTCTCCTCCCTGTATATTATTGTGGGGGTCTCTCTCCTCTCTGTATATTATTGTGGGGGTCTCTCTCCTCTATGTATATTATTGTGGGGGTCTCTCTCCTCTCTGTATATTATTGTGGGGGGTCTCTCCTCTCTGTATATTATTGTGGGGGTCTCTCTCCTCTCTGTATATTATTGTGGGGGTCTCTCTCCTCTCTGTATATTATTGTGGGGGTCTCTCTCCTCTCTGTATATTATTGTGGGGGTCTCTCTCCTCTCTGTATATTATTGTGGGGGGTCTCTCCTGTCTGTATATTATTGTGGGGGTCTCTCTCCTCCCTGTATATTATTGTGGGGGTCTCTCTCCTCTCTGTATATTATTGTGGGGGTCTCTCTCCTCTCTGTATATTATTGTGGGGGTCTCTCTCCTCTCTGTATATTATTGTGGGGGTCTCTCCTCTCTGTATATTATTGTGGGGGGGTCTCTCTCCTCTCTGTATATTATTGAGGGGGTCTCTTCCCGCTGTCATGCTCCGGTTTCTCTCCTGCAGGGTCTGAACAGTCGCAGCAGTCTGCCCACCCCTCAGCTGCGCCGGAGTTCGGGGGTGTCGGGGTTGCCCCCTATGGATCTGGCGGCTTCCAGATGGGAGAGAAGTAACGGGAAGAGGACCCATCCGGATTACAGCGGGTCCAGGTGAGGAGTCGGCTCCGGTGCACAGGGCGCTGAAGTTCAGCTCAGTGACCAGCAGGTGGCAGCAGAGTCCAGGAATCCTCCTTATATTACACTGATGGGATGAGCAGTGGCGCCATTATTAACCCTTCTTATTGTTTTTTTAGCCAAGGATCTTATCCCAATGGGCCCTTCACCTCCAACCTGCTGACTATACCAAAGCCCCGGTCATCGTCTGTGACCCTCACCCCCCACATGGGCCCCAGGAGAGCTGGTAAGTGTCACAGTGTAGAGTAAATGAATATAATCTATTGTTCTCTGTTATCAGCCATGTCAGGAGGGGAGAGGTGACTGGAGGACAGGTGAATATATCTATTGTTCTCTGTTATCAGCCATGTCAGGAGGGGAGAGGTGACTGGAGGACAGGTGAATATATCTATTGGTCTCTGTTATCAGCCATGTCAGGAGGGGAGAGGTGACTGGAGGACAGGTGAATATATCTATTGTTCTCTGTTATCAGCCATGTCAGGAGGGGAGAGGTGACTGTAGGACAGGTGAATATATCTATTGTTCTCTGTTATCAGTCATGTCAGGAGGGGAGAGGTGACTGTAGGACAGGTGAATATAATCTATTGTTCTCTGTTATCAGCCATGTCAGAAGGGGAGAGGTGACTGTAGGACAGGTGAATATATCTATTGTTCTCTGTTATCAGCCATGTCAGGAGAGGAGAGGTGACTGTAGGACAGGTGAATACATCTATTGTTCTGTTATCAGCCATGTCAGGAGAGGAGAGGTGACTGTAGGACAGGTGAATATAATCTATTGTTCTCTGTTATCAGTCATGTCAGGAGGGGAGAGGTGACTGTAGGACAGGTGAATATAATCTATTGTTCTCTGTTATCAGTCATGTCAGGAGAGGAGAGGTGACTGTAGGACAGGTGAATACATCTATTGTTCTGTTATCAGCCATGTCAGGAGAGGAGAGGTGACTGTAGGACAGGTGAATATAATCTATTGTTCTCTGTTATCAGCCATGTCAGGAGGGGAGAGGTGACTGTAGGACAGGTGAATATAATCTATTGTTCTCTGTTATCAGTCATGTCAGGAGAGGAGAGGTGACTGTAGGACAGGTGAATATATCTATTGTTATCTGTTATCAGCCATGTCAGGAGGGGAGAGGTGACTGTAGGACAGGTGAATATATCTATTGTTCTCTGTTATCAGCCATGTCAGGAGAGGAGAGATGACTGTAGGACAGGTGAATATAATCTATTGTTCTCTGTTATCAGCCATGTCAGGAGAGGAGAGGTGACTGTAGGACAGGTGAATATATCTATTGTTCTCTGTTATCAGCCATGTCAGGAGAGGAGAGGCGACTGTAGGACAGGTGAATATATCTATTGTTCTCTGTTATCAGCCATGTCAGGAGAGGAGAGGCGACTGTAGGACAGGTGAATATATCTATTGTTATCTGTTATCAGCCATGTCAGGAGAGGAGAGGTGACTGTAGGACAGGTGAATATATCTATTGTTCTCTGTTATCAGCCATGTCAGGAGAGGAGAGGTGACTGTAGGACAGGAGAATATATCTATTGTTCTCTGTTATCAGCCATGTCAGGAGAGGAGAGGTGACTGTAGGACAGGAGAATATATCTATTGTTCTCTGTTATCAGCCGTGTTACTATTGGTGCGCTGTATGAGGTCACATGTGTCACCTTGGTCTCACTATTTTGCAGGTACCTCTCCCAGCCTTAGCCCGGTGAGCTCGCCCAGCCATGGTTCTGCCTTCATCCGGTCGCCCGTAGAGTTCCCGGACACGGCCGACTTTCTCACCAAACCAAGTGTTACTTTCCATAAAGCTGCGGGTCACGCGCTCAGCTCTCAGGACACCGCGCAGCCGCTCAGACAATCTACAAGCCATACGTGTCACAGGTAATAGCCGCCGCTGTTTATTAACACTTGGTAGTTTTCTGGATCTGGGAGAGTTGGGTACCCATCTTTCCCATAGACCTCCAAGCTCTCCCGTTCTGTGCTCGGCGCGGTCGCCATCTTGTAGAGTCATCCTCTTCTCCCTTCTTCCAGTTGTGATCACAAGATTTATAAATCTACTTCAAACTTGGAATCGTTGGATGCGCAGCCCGGAGCGGAGAGCCAACCGCGCAAATCAGGTGAGCGCCACAACTGACCACCAGGGGCGTTCTCTAAATGTTACTCATTATTGTTCTTTCTGGATGGATGAAATTATAGTCCCCCATGACATCACTCATAGTCGTCCATGACATCACTGCTCCCCTGATGACATCACTGCTCCCCTGATGACATCACTGCTCCCCTGATGACATCACTGCTCCCCTGATGACATCACACTCCGGCCTCTATGACATCACCTCACCAGTTTTTACAGTTCTTATATTTTTGGCTTCTCCCTCTCTCAGATGACAATCACGGCGTTCAGACTGAACCTTTGCACTTAGACAAGACGCACGAGAAGCGACCGCCGAGTAACCGTAATACGCTACCGGAGGACGACGAACAGCAGCGCGAACCGGCGCAGTCAAATCAACAGACTCAGGTAATCAGCACGATGTTCAAGCACAGCTGAGGTTTGTTACAATGTATCAGTGTAGATAAATCCCCTTCCTGAGGCTCCTCAGCTGGTGTAGAACTACAACTCCCAGCATGCCTTCACCAACCTGTGACAATCCAGCTTTTACAAAACCTATGGTGTCCTCATAGATGGAGGCGACCATGACATGATGGGAGTTGTAGTTTAGCAATAACTGTAGAATAACTGTTTAGGGAAATGATGAACACTGATACATTGTAACAAGTTTATCCGCAGGACGGTTCAGTCTCTGTCCCCCCTGGTGTATAATATATAATAACACGGCTCTTGTCTCTGTCCCTCCTGGTGTATAATATATAATAACACGGCTCTTGTCTCTGTCCCTCCTGGTGTATAATATATAATAACACGGCTCTTGTCTCTGTCCTCCCTGGTGTATAATATATAATAACACGGCTCTTGTCTCTGTCCTCCCTGGTGTATAATATATAATAACGCGGCTCTTGTCTCTGTCCTCCCTGGTGTATAATATATAATAACACGGCTCTTGTCTCTGTCCTCCCTGGTGTATAATATATAATAACACGGTTCTTGTCTCTGTCCTCCCTGGTGCATAATATATAATAACACGGCTCTTGTCTCTGTCCTCCCTGGTGTATAATATATAATAACACGGCTCTTGTCTCTGTCCCCCCTGGTGTATAATATATAATAACACGGCTCTTGTCTCTGTCCTCCCTGGTGTATAATATATAATAACACGGCTCTTGTCTCTGTCCCCCTGGTGTATAATATATAATAACACGGCTCTTGTCTCTGTCCCCCCTGGTGTATAATATATAATAACACGGCTCTTGTCTCTGTCCTCCCTGGTGTATAATATATAATAACACGGCTCTTGTCTCTGTCCCCCCTGGTGTATAATATATAATAACACGGCTCTTGTCTCTGTCCCCCCTGGTGTATAATATATAATAACATGGCTCTTGTCTCTGTCCCCCCTGGTGTATAATATATAATAACACGGCTCTTGTCTCTGTCCCCCCTGGTGTATAATATATAATAACACGGCTCTTGTCTCTGTCCTCCCTGGTGTATAATATATAATAACACGGCTCTTGTCTCTGTCCTCCCTGGTGTATAATATATAATAACATGGCTCTTGTCTCTGTCCCCCCTGGTGTATAATATATAATAACACGGCTCTTGTCTCTGTCCCCCCTGGTGTATAATATATAATAACACGGCTCTTGTCTCTGTCCTCCCTGGTGTATAATATATAATAACACGGCTCTTGTCTCTGTCCTCCCTGGTGTATAATATATAATAACACGGCTCTTGTCTCTGTCCTCCCTGGTGTATAATATATAATAACACGGCTCTTGTCTCTGTCCCCCCTGGTGTATAATATATAATAACACGGCTCTTGTCTCTGTCCCCCTGGTGTATAATATCTAATAACACGGCTCTTGTCTCTGTCCCCCTGGTGTATAATATATAATAACACGGCTCTTGTCTCTGTCCCCCCTGGTGTATAATATATAATAACACGGCTCTTGTCTCTGTCCTCCCTGGTGTATAATATATAATAACACGGCTCTTGTCTCTGTCCCCCCTGGTGTATAATATATAATAACACGGCTCTTGTCTCTGTCCTCCCTGGTGTATAATATATAATAACACGGCTCTTGTCTCTGTCCTCCCTGGTGTATAATATATAATAACACGGCTCTTGTCTCTGTCCCCCCTGGTGTATAATATATAATAACACGGCTCTTGTCTCTGTCCCCCCTGGTGTATAATATATAATAACACGGCTCTTGTCTCTGTCCTCCCTGGTGTATAATATATAATAACACGGCTCTTGTCTCTGTCCCCCTGGTGTATAATATATAATAACACGGCTCTTGTCTCTGTCCTCCCTGGTGTATAATATATAATAACATGGCTCTTGTCTCTGTCCTCCCTGGTGTATAATATATAATAACGCGGCTCTTGTCTCTGTCCCCCCTGGTGTATAATATATAATAACACGGCTCTTGTCTCTGTCCCCCCTGGTGTATAATATATAATAACACGGCTCTTGTCTCTGTCCTCCCTGGTGTATAATATATAATAACACGGCTCGTCTCTGTCCTCCCTGGTGTATAATATATAATAACACGGCTCTTGTCTCTGTCCCCCCTGGTGTATAATATATAATAACACGGCTCTTGTCTCTGTCCTCCCTGGTGTATAATATATAATAACACGGCTCTTGTCTCTGTCCCCCCTGGTGTATAATATATAATAACACGGCTCTTGTCTCTGTCCCCCCTGGTGTATAATATATAATAACACGGCTCTTGTCTCTGTCCCCCCTGGTGTATAATATATAATAACACGGCTCTTGTCTCTGTCCCCCCTGGTGTATAATATATAATAACACGGCTCTTGTCTCTGTCCTCCCTGGTGTATAATATATAATAACACGGCTCTTGTCTCTGTCCTCCCTGGTGTATAATATATAATAACACGGCTCTTGTCTCTGTCCCCCCTGGTGTATAATATATAATAACACGGCTCTTGTCTCTGTCGCCCCCTGGTGTATAATATATAATAACACGGCTCTTGTCTCTGTCCTCCCTGGTGTATAATATATAATAACACGGCTCTTGTCTCTGTCCTCCCTGATGTATAATATATAATAACGCGGCTCTTGTCTCTGTCCTCCCTGGTGTATAATATATAATAACACGGCTCTTGTCTCTGTCACCCCCTGGTGTATAATATATAATAACACGGCTCTTGTCTCTGTCCTCCCTGATGTATAATATATAATAACACGGCTCTTGTCTCTGTCCTCCCTGATGTATAATATATAATAACGCGGCTCTTGTCTCTGTCCTCCCTGGTGTATAATATATAATAACACGGCTCTTGTCTCTGTCCTCCCTGGTGTATAATATATAATAACACGGCTCTTGTCTCTGTCACCCCCTGGTGTATAATATATAATAACACGGCTCTTGTCTCTGTCCTCCCTGATGTATAATATATAATAACGCGGCTCTTGTCTCTGTCCTCCCTGGTGTATAATATATAATAACACGGCTCTTGTCTCTGTCACCCCCTGGTGTATAATATATAATAACACGGCTCTTGTCTCTGTCCCCCCTGGTGTATAATATATAATAACACGGCTCTTGTCTCTGTCCCCCCTGGTGTATAATATATAATAACACGGCTCTTGTCTCTGTCCTCCCTGGTGTATAATATATAATAACACGGCTCTTGTCTCTGTCCTCCCTGGTGTATAATATATAATAACACGGCTCTTGTCTCTGTCCTCCCTGATGTATAATATATAATAACACGGCTCTTGTCTCTGTCCTCCCTGGTGTATAATATATAATAACACGGCTCTTGTCTCTGTCCTCCCTGGTGTATAATATATAATAACACGGCTCTTGTCTCTGTTCCCCATGGTGTATAATATATAATAACACGGCTCTTGTCTCTGTCCTCCCTGGTGTATAATATATAATAACACGGCTCTTGTCTCTGTCGCCCCCTGGTGTATAATATATAATAACACGGCTCTTGTCTCTGTCCTCCCTGGTGTATAATATATAATAACACGGCTCTTGTCTCTGTCCTCCCTGGTGTATAATATATAATAACACGGCTCTTGTCTCTGTCCCCCCTGGTGTATAATATATAATAACACGGCTCTTGTCTCTGTCCTCCCTGGTGTATAATATATAATAACACGGCTCTTGTCTCTGTCCTCCCTGGTGTATAATATATAATAACACGGCTCTTGTCTCTGTCCTCCCTGGTGTATAATATATAATAACACGGCTCTTGTCTCTGTCCTCCCTGGTGTATAATATATAATAACGCGGCTCTTGTCTCTGTCCTCCCTGGTGTATAATATATAATAACGCGGCTCTTGTCTCTGTCCTCCCTGGTGTATAATATATAATAACACGGCTCTTGTCTCTGTCCTCCCTGGTGTATAATATATAATAACACGGCTCTTGTCTCTGTCCCCCCTGGTGTATAATATATAATAACACGGCTCTTGTCTCTGTCCCCCCTGGTGTATAATATATAATAACACGGCTCTTGTCTCTGTCCCCCCGGTGTATAATATATAATAACACGGCTCTTGTCTCTGTCCCCCTGGTGTATAATATATAATAACACGGCTCTTGTCTCTGTCTTCCCTGGTGTATAATATATAATAACACGGCTCTTGTCTCTGTCCCCCCTGGTGTATAATATATAATAACACGGCTCTTGTCTCTGTCCCCCATGGTGTATAATATATAATAACACGGCTCTTGTCTCTGTCGCCCCTGGTGTATAATATATAATAACACGGCTCTTGTCTCTGTCCTCCCTGGTGTATAATATATAATAACACGGCTCTTGTCTCTGTCCCCCCTGGTGTATAATATATAATAACACGGCTCTTGTCTCTGTCCTCCCTGGTGTATAATATATAATAACACGGCTCTTGTCTCTGTCCTCCCTGGTGTATAATATATAATAACACGGCTCTTGTCTCTGTCCCCCCTGGTGTATAATATATAATAACACGGCTCTTGTCTCTGTCCTCCCTGGTGTATAATATATAATAACACGGCTCTTGTCTCTGTCCTCCCTGGTGTATAATATATAATAACACGGCTCTTGTCTCTGTCCTCCCTGGTGTATAATATATAATAACGCGGCTCTTGTCTCTGTCCTCCCTGGTGTATAATATATAATAACACGGCTCTTGTCTCTGTCCTCCCTGGTGTATAATATATAATAACACTGCTCTTGTCTCTGTCCTCCCTGATGTATAATATATAATAACACTGCTCTTGTCTCTGTCCCCCCTGGTGTATAATATATAATAACACGGCTCTTGTCTCTGTCCCCCCTGGTGTATAATATATAATAACACGGCTCTTGTCTCTGTCCCCCCTGGTGTATAATATATAATAACACGGCTCTTGTCTCTGTCCTCCCTGGTGTATAATATATAATAACACGGCTCTTGTCTCTGTCCCCCTGGTGTATAATATATATAATAACACGGCTCTTGTCTCTGTCCCTCCTGGTGTATAATATATAATAACACGGCTCTTGTCTCTGTCCCCCCTGGTGTATAATATATAATAACACGGCTCTTGTCTCTGTCCTCCCTGGTGTATAATATATAATAACACGGCTCTTGTCTCTGTCCTCCCTGGTGTATAATATATAATAACACGGCTCTTGTCTCTGTCCTCCCTGGTGTATAATATATAATAACACGGCTCTTGTCTCTGTCCTCCCTGGTGTATAATATATAATAACACGGCTCTTGTCTCTGTCGCCCCCTGGTGTATAATATATAATAACACGGCTCTTGTCTCTGTCCCCCCTGGTGTATAATATATAATAACACGGCTCTTGTCTCTGTCCCCCCTGGTGTATAATATATAATAACACGGCTCTTGTCTCTGTCCTCCCTGGTGTATAATATATAATAACACGGCTCTTGTCTCTGTCCTCCCTGGTGTATAATATATAATAACACGGCTCTTGTCTCTGTCCTCCCTGGTGTATAATATATAATAACACGGCTCTTGTCTCTGTCCTCCCTGGTGTATAATATATAATAACACGGCTCTTGTCTCTGTCGCCCCCTGGTGTATAATATATAATAACACGGCTCTTGTCTCTGTCCCCCCTGGTGTATAATATATAATAACACGGCTCTTGTCTCTGTCCCCCCTGGTGTATAATATATAATAACACGGCTCTTGTCTCTGTCCTCCCTGATGTATAATATATAATAACACGGCTCTTGTCTCTGTCCTCCCTGGTGTATAATATATAATAACACTGCTCTTGTCTCTGTCCTCCCTGGTGTATAATATATAATAACACGGCTCTTGTCTCTGTCGCCCCCTGGTGTATAATATATAATAACACGGCTCTTGTTTCTGTCGCCCCCTGGTGTATAATATATAATAACACGGCTCTTGTCTCTGTCGCCCCCTGGTGTATAATATATAATAACGCAGTTCTTGTGTTTCCTGCAGATCCAGGAGGAGTCGGCTCTGGATCTGCTTCGGGAGGATCGGGATCAGTTGTTGCAGAAATTGGATAATTGGAATTTCCCGATCTTTGATCTTATGGAGAAAACAGGAGGGAAGTCGGGGCGGATCCTCAGTCAGGTATTTACCGTCACATTATAGGTTATATCTGATGTTAGGGAAATTCTGTCAGGTCTCTGTTGCAGTACCACTTCTCACCACTACTTGTACTATCAATAGATACTAATGCAACAGCGCCCCCAGCTGTAGTCTGTATTAGAGCTGATCTAGTATAGGCCATTGTTAGCTTCTAGTAGCTGCTCTCCAGTTGGTGATTGTCATATGATCTGGTGGTGGGGCTGTAGTTGTCGGACGCTGCTGCGGCCGGGCTGTAGTTGTCGGACGCTGCTGCGGCCGTGCTGTAGTTGTCGGACGTTGCTGTGGCCGTGCTGTAGTTGTCGGACGTTGCGGTGGCCGGGCTGTAGTTGTCGGACGTTGCTGCGGCCGGGCTGTAGTTGTCGGACGTTGCGGCGGCGGGGCTGTCGTTTTTTTCGGTCGCGGCGGCAGGCCTGTCGTTGTCGGACGTTGCGGCGGGGCTGTCGTTGTCGGAGGTTGCGGAGGCGAGGCTGTCGTTGTTGTCGGAGGTTGCGGCAGCGGGGCTGTCATTGTTGGAGGTTGCGGCGGGGCTGTCGATGTTGTCGGACGTTGCGGCGGCGGGGCTGTCGATGTTGTCGGACGTTGCGGCGGCGGGGCTGTCGATGTTGTCGGACGTTGCGGCGGCGGGGGCTGTCGTTGTTGTTGGTTGTTGCGGCGGCGGGCCTGTGGTTGTCGGACGTTGCGGTGGCGGGCCTGTCGTTGTCAGACGTTGCGGTGGCAGGCCTGTCGTTGTCGGACGTTGCGGCGGCGGGGCTGTCGTTGTCGGACGTTGCGGCGGCGGGGCTGTCGTTGTCGGACGTTGCGGCGGCGGGGCTGTCGTTGTCGGACGTTGCGGCGGCGGGGCTGTCGTTGTCGGACGTTGCGGCATTGGGGCTGTCGTCGTTGTTGTCGGAGGTTGCGGCGGCGGGGCGGTCGTTGTGGAACATTGCGGCGGCGGGCTGTCGTTGTTGTCGAACGTTGAGGCGGCAGGGCTGTCGTTGTTGTCGGTTGTTGCAGCGGCGGGGCTGTCGTTGTTGTCGGTCGTTGCGGCGGCGGGGCTGTCGTTTTCGGTCGTTGCGGCGGCGGGGCTGTCGTTTTCGGTCGTTGCGGCGGCAGGCCTGTCGTTGTCGGACGTTGCGGCGGCAGGCCTGTCGTTGTTGTCGGAGGTTGCGGCGGCGGGGCTGTCGTTGTCGGAGGTTGCGGCGACGGGGCTGTCGTTGTCGGAGGTTGCGGCGGCGGGGTTGTCGTTGTTGTCGGAGGTTGCGGCGGCGGGCCTGTCGTTGTGGCGGCGGGCCTGTCGTTGACTGACATTGCGGCGGGGCTGTCGTTGTCGGAGGCTGCGGCGGCATGGCTGTTGTCTGAGGTTGCGGCGGGGCTGTCGTTGTTTTCGGACGTTGCGGTGGCGGGGCTGTCGTTGTTGTCTGAGGTTGCGGCGGCGGGGCTGTCGTTGTTGTCGAACGTTGCGGCGGCGGGGCTGTCGTCGTTGTCGGTCGTTGCGGCGGCGGGGCTGTCGTCGTTGTCGGACGTTGCGGCGGCGGGGCTGTCGTCGTTGTCGGACGTTGCGGCGGCGGGGCTGTCGTTGTTGTCGGACGTTGCGGCGGCGGGGCTGTCGTTGTCCGACATTGCGGCGGCGGGGCTGTCGTTGTTGTCGGTCGTGGCGGCGGCGGGGCTGTCGTTGTTGTCGGTCGTGGCGGCGGCGGGGCTGTCGTTGTTGTCGGTCGATGCGGCGGCGGGGCTGTCATTGTTGTCGGTCGATGCGGCGGCGGGGCTGTCGTTGTTGTCGGTCGTGGCGGCGGCGGGGCTGTCGTTGTTGTCGGTCGTGGCGGCGGCGGGGCTGTCGTTGTTGTCGGTCGATGCGGCGGGGCTGTCGTTGTTGTCGGTCGATGCGGCGGCGGGGCTGTCGTTGTCGGACGTTGCGGCGGCGGGGCTGTCGTTGTCGGACGTTGCGGCGGCGGGGCTGTCATTGTCGGACGTTGCGGCGGCGGGGCTGTCGTCGTTGTCGGTCGTTGCGGCGGCGGGGCTGTCGTCGTTGTCGGACGTTGCGGCGGCGGGGCTGTCGTCGTTGTCGGACGTTGCGGCGGCGGGGCTGTCGTTGTTGTCGGACGTTGCGGCGGCGGGGCTGTCGTTGTCCGACATTGCGGCGGCGGGGCTGTCGTTGTTGTCGGTCGTGGCGGCGGCGGGGCTGTCGTTGTTGTCGGTCGTGGCGGCGGCGGGGCTGTCGTTGTTGTCGGTCGAGGCGGCGGCGGGGCTGTCGTTGTTGTCGGTCGATGCGGCGGCGGGGCTGTCGTTGTTGTCGGTCGTGGCGGCGGCGGGGCTGTCGTTGTTGTCGGTCGTGGCGGCGGCGGGGCTGTCGTTGTTGTCGGTCGATGCGGCGGGGCTGTCGTTGTTGTCGGTCGATGCGGCGGCGGGGCTGTCGTTGTCGGACGTTGCGGCGGCGGGGCTGTCATTGTCGGACGTTGCGGCGGCGGGGCTGTCGTTGTCGGACGTTGCGGCGGCGGGGCTGTCATTGTTGTCGGACGTTGCGGCGGCGGGGCTGACGTTGTTGTCGGACATTGCGACGGCGGGGCTGTCGTTGTTGTCGGACATTGCGGCGGCGGGGCTGTCGTTGTTGTCGGTCGATGCGGTGGCGGGGCTGTCATTGTCGGACGTTGCGGCGGCGGCGGGGCTGTCGTTGTTGTCGGACGTTGCGGCGGCGGGGCTGTGGTCTGATTCCGGACTGTTCTGCTTCCGCTGACTAATGCAGTTTGTACGGTGACAGTTCCGACGTTCCTTCTTTATGATTCAGGGTCCTTCCGCAGGTTCCCGACGTTCTCGCGGTGCGCTCATTCATCTCCCGGTTGGCGGCGCAGTCTCATCCTCATTATGACTTCACTCTTTTTGGCTCCGTTCGCCTCCTCCAGAATTGTCTAATGCAGCTGAAGTGGCCGCGGCTGCCAGAATCGTAACGCTGAGATCATTGGGCTCCGAGGGGATGAGTAATCCGGGGTCCTTCGAGGATATGAAATCCTAAGAGCGACCAACCCCCCCCCCCCCCCCCCACCGCGGAAAACACGAAGCCTTAATATAGACCCGGCGCCATGATGTAATGTGGGCGTGATCAGCGGCAAAGACGTGCAAGGGGGAGGGGTCAGACACGCTTTATAGGAGGGGTCACTATTGTGTGTTTGGCGCAGTCTTATGCCGCCGCACGTGATTGGCTGTGGATGGATACACAGAGGGATAGGCAATGTTTCCCAACCGGGGTGCAAGACTACAACTCCCAGCATGCCCGAACTGCTGTGTACAGGAGCCTCATAGCTTCACCCTATGACGAAGTAAAACTGCAGAATCTAAAGTAGTTTTTCGCAACTGCTGTGCCTCCAGCTGTTGCAAAACTACAACTCCCAGCATGCTGTCCGGGCATGCTGGGAGTTGTAGTTTTGCAACAGCTGGAGGCACCCTGATTGGGAAACACTTCCGTAAAGTCTTCAAATCTCATCTCTACTGTACATCTTTGCTTGTAGTCCAGTCGCATCCAGAGCTGCAATCACCTTTCGGCATTAGACTGTGAACTGAGGGGTCAATGTAATGCAGAACTCGGCCTTCAGGGGGCAGAATCGTGAATGCAGCTCCGGCTGTGACTACAGTTCAGGATCTAATCTAGGAGTTGTAGTTTGGCAACAGCTGGAGGCACCCTGGTTGGGAAACTCTTCTATGACATCGTGGATTCTCATCTGTCTACTTTATATCTTGTCTTTTACTCCAGTCACATCCAGAGCTGCAATCACCATTCTGCATCAGACAGAGGACACCTGGGGTGTAGCTATAAGGGGCCACACCTGGGAGGGGCCCTAGTACAGACACAGAACTGAGCCAGCAGGGGGCAGTAGAGAGCTTAGCAGAATCGTGAATGCAGCTCCGGCTGTGACTAGGATTGGATCTCAAGATAGGCGCAGTGCGGAGATAATATACAGGACTGTGGGGCATGATGGGAGCTGTGGTTTTGCAACAGCTGGAGGTGCACTGATTAGGAAACACTGCCGTAACTTTTTATCTCTAAAATACATCTTTGCTTCTACTGCAATCACATCCAGAGCTGCAATCACCGTTCAGCATCAGGCTGCGGATAGCTGAGGTGTAGATATAGGGGGGTGACACCTGGGCTGTGGCCCCTTTTTGACAGATATATCTCAGTGTAATACAGAACTCAACCACCAGGGGGCAGTAGAGTGCTTAGCAGAATCATGAATGCAGCTCCGGTTGTGACTAGGATCTGATCTCGGGATAGGTGCAGTGCGGAGATTATATACAGGACTGTGGGGCATGCTGGGAGCTGTGGTTTTGCAACAGCTGGAGGTGCACGGATTAGGAAACACTGCCGTAATTTTTCTACAATACATTGTGGCTTCTACTCCAGTCACATCTAGAGCTGCAATCACCATTCTGGATAGCTAAGGGGTGGGTGGTGGGGGGGCGACACCTGGGCTCTGGCCCCTTTTTGACCCTGGTACAGATATATCTCAGTGTAATACAGAAGTCAGCCAGCAGGGGGCAGTAGAGAGCTTAGCAGAATCGTGACTGCAGCTCCGGCTGTGACTAGGATCTGATCTCAGGATGGGCGCAGTTCGGAGATTATATACAGGACTGTGGGGTATGATGGGAGTCGTAGTGCTCTTCCCATTTCTTCCGTTTTTGTTTCGCGCAGGTCTCGCACACCTTGTTCCACGATACGAATTTGTTCGAAATCTTCAAAATCCCAGAAGCGGAATTCAGAAATTTCTTCCGGGCCCTAGAAAGCGGCTACCGGGATATTCCATGTGAGCAGGAGCCCCGGACTATGTATATTCTACTTCCCTGGTGCCAAAGGGGCGGAGTTTTAATATTTTTGGCGCCTTTCTCCCGCAGACCACAACCGTACCCACGCCACCGACGTCCTGCACGCCGTCTGGTTCCTGACCACGCAGCCCATTCCCGGTTTCCAGGAGTTGTCCAGCGACGAGACAGGTGAGGGTAAAAGTAAATGACCCCCCCCCCCCCCTCCGGGAACCTGACACATTGTAACAAAATGCATGCTGGGGGTTGTAGTCCCTGACAGGGTTAACAGGGGCGGGTCGGGTGTTTTTACGAGCGGACGGTATTTCTGGTTAATTGATTGATGGGTAAATGCTGATCATTCCTCGTCCGCTGCCAGGATCGCTGCTCCCGCCCCCCCGCCTGCCCGCCAGCTCCCCGCGTGTCCTCCTGCTGCAGTCAGCACTTTGCCGGCTCTTGCGGTGCATTAGGATAATAATTCTTTACATAATTAAGAAATTAAACATCTGCGACTAAAAATATCCCAACAATGTGCAGCTGAGGAGGAGAAGAACACGAAGCCGCTGCCAGGAACCTCGTCCACACTGGGATCTCACATAAGAGGGGCTTCTGTCCGGGCCTGCTGGGAGTTGTAGTCTTGCAAAAGGGTAGGAGTCCCAGCCAAAGGCTGTCCGGGCATGCTGGGAGTGGTAGTCTTGCAACAGGGTAGGAGTCCCAGGACCAGTGTGCCTCCAGCTGTTGCAAAACTACAACTCCCAGCATGCCCGGACAGCCGAAGGCTGTCCGGGCATGCTGGGCGTTGTAGTTTTGCAACAGCTGGAGGCACCCTGGTTGAGAAACACTGATCCATGTGTATCTCAACTCTCTGTTGACTCTGGATGTCAGAGGAGAGAAGGGTCGGGCAAGTGTCCCTTTGCAGAATAGATGTACAAGTTTAGAGGAGGGCATGCTGGGAGTTGTAGTTTTTCAACAGCTGGAGGCACACTGGTTGGGAAACACCGCTTTATATTCTGCAGTTTGACTTTGTCCTAGACCCGGCCGGAAGCCTAATAAGGTCCTAGGGTGAAGATATGAGGCTCCTATACAAAGCCTTCGGCTGTCCGGGCATGCTGAGAGTTGTAGTTTTGCAACAGCTGGAGGCACACTGATTGGGAAAAGCTGATCCATATGTATAATGGCCTCCCAACTCTCTGTTGACTCTGGATGTCAGAGGAGAGAAGGGTCGGGCAAGTGTCCCTCTGCAGAATTCATGTACAAGTTTATAGGGGGATGGGGAGGACATGCTGGGAATTGTATTTTTGCAACAGCTGGAGGCACCCTGGTGGGGAAGCACTGGGTTAGAGACGTCTCATCTGTCGAGGGAAAACGATTTTTAAGTATTTGAATCTATTTATAAATAAATCAGTAAAAAAAATTGCAACATTGTATCAAGTGGAGAGAAGATGTATCTGGACAGATGGACAAAACTTTACACAGTGTTTCTAAACTAGTGTGCCTCCAGCTGTTGTATAACTACAACTCCCAGCATGCCCGGACAGCCGTTGGCACCCTAGTTGGGCTTATGTGTGACCTCTCTGTGACCTGCGCTGCCTCGGCTCTGCTATGTTTGCGCTGCTGGAGAATAAATCAGCGTTGGCCGAGTTGTAAATCAGCGCGGATGGACGAGTGACCACGACGACGATTTTGTTTATCAGCAGAAATCGTGGTATAAACGACTCCTCCCACTGCTGATTTAACTGCAGGATGTGGATTTGTTACGGGGTTCAGGATTTTAATTTTTTTAAATTTTTCTTTCTTAATCCTATATTCCGACCCCAGGTTACTGCGCTGCCCCCGTAGGGTTATTGTGCGACACTACATGGCGGAGGGCGGCGCCGGCTGCAGTTTACTGACCTGACACGTAGGGGTTCATGTGACTGGAAGGACTAGTAATAATGGCTGATTAGTGGGCTACTTTGCAACTGGTTTGGGGGAAACTTTGTTTTGGGGGGCTCGCTTATCTTATGGGGGCTCGCTTATGTTATGGGGGCTCGCTTATCTTATAGGGCTCGCTTATCTTATAGGGGCTCGCTTATGTTATGGGGGCTCGCTTATCTTATAGGTGCTCGCTTATGTTATGGGGGCTCGCTTATGTTATGGGAGCTCGCTTATCTTATAGGGGCTCGCTTATCTTATAGGGGCTCACTTATGTTATGAGGGCTCACTTATGTTATGGGGGCTCGCTTATGTTATGGGGATTCTCTTATCTTATAGGGGCTCACTTATGTTATGGGGGCTCACTTATGTTATGGGGGCTCGCTTATCTTATAGGGGCTCACTTATGTTATGGGGGCTCGCTTATGTTATGGGGGCTCGCTTATCTTATAGGGGCTCACTTATGTTATGAGGGCTCACTTATGTTATGGGGGCTCGCTTATGTTATGGGGATTCGCTTATCTTATAGGGGCTCGCTTATGTTATGAGGGCTCACTTATGTTATGGGGGCTCGCTTATGTTATGGGGATTCGCTTATCTTATAGGGGCTCGCTTATGTTATGGGGATTCGCTTATCTTATAGGGGCTCGCTTATGTTATGGGGGCTCGCTTATCTTATAGGGGCTCGCTTATGTTATGGGGGCTCGCTTATGTTATGGGGGCTCGCTTATGTTATGGGGGCTCGCCTATGTTATGGGGATTCGCTTATCTTATAGGGGCTCACTTATGTTATGGGGGCTCACTTATGTTATGGGGGCTCGCTTATCTTATAGGGGCTCACTTATGTTATGAGGGCTCGCTTATGTTATGGGGGCTCGCTTATGTTATGGGGACTCGCTTATCTTATAGGGGCTCGCTTATGTTATGGGGACTCGCTTATCTTATAGGGGCTCGCTTATGTTATGGGGGCTCGCTTATGTTATGGGGATTCGCTTATCTTATAGGGGCTCGCTTATGTTATGGGGGCTCGCTTATGTTATGGGGGCTCGCTTATGTTATGGGGGCTCGCTTCTGTTATGGGGGCTCGCCTATGTTATGGGGATTCGCTTATCTTATAGGGGCTCACTTATGTTATGGGGGCTCGCTTATCTTATAGGGGCTCACTTATGTTATGAGGGCTCACTTATGTTATGGGGGCTCGCTTATGTTATGGGGACTCGCTTATCTTATAGGGGCTCGCTTATGTTATGGGGACTCGCTTATCTTATAGGGGCTCGCTTATGTTATGGGGGCTCGCTTATGTTATGGGGGCTCGCTTATGTTATGGGGATTCGCTTATCTTATAGGGGCTCACTTATGTTATGGGGGCTCACTTATGTTATGGGGGCTCGCTTATCTTATAGGGGCTCACTTATGTTATGGGGGCTCGCTTATGTTATGGGGCTCGCTTATCTTATGGGGGCTCGCTTATGTTATGGGAGCTCGCTTATCTTATAGGTGCTCGCTTATCTTATAGGGGTTCACTTATGTTATGGGGGCTCACTTATGTTATGGGGATTCGCTTATCTTATAGGGGCTCGCTTATGTTATGGGGGCTCGCTTATGTTATGGGGGCTCGCTTATCTTATAGGGGCTCGCTTATGTTATGGGGGCTCGCTTATCTTATGGGGGCTCGCTTATGTTATGGGGGCTCGCTTATCTTATAGGGGCTCACTTATGTTATGGGGGCTCACTTATGTTATGGGGATTCGCTTATCTTATAGGGGCTCGCTTATGTTATGGGGGCTCGCATATGTTATGGGGGCTCGCTTATGTTATGGGGGCTCGCTTATGTTATGGGGGCTCGCTTATCTTATAGGGGCTCGCTTATGTTATGGGGATTCGCTTATCTTATAGGGGCTCGCTTATGTTATGGGGGCTCGCTTATGTTATGGGGGCTCGCTTATGTTATGGGGGCTCGCTTATGTTATGGGGGCTCGCTTATCTTATAGGGGCTCGCTTATGTTATGGGGGCTCACTTATGTTATGGGGGCTCGCTTATGTTATGGGGATTCGCTTATCTTATAGGTGCTCGCTTATGTTATGGGGGCTCGCTTATCTTATGGGGGCTCGCTTATGTTATGGGGGCTCGCTTATGTTATGGAGGCTCGCTTATGTTATGAGGACTCGCTTATCTTATGGGGGCTCACTTATGGGGACTCGCTTATTTTATGGGGGCTCACTTATGTTATGGGGACTCGCTTATCTTATGGGGGCTCACTTATCTTATGGGGCTCGCTTATCTTATAGGGGATCACTTATGTTATGGGGACTCGCTTATGTTATGGGGGCTCGCTTATGGTATGGGGGCTCGCTTATGGTATGGGGGCTCGCTTATGTTATGGGGGCTCACTTATGTTATGGGGACTCGCTTATGGTATGGGGGCTCGCTTATCTTATAGGGGCTCGCTTATGTTATGGGGGCTCGCTTATGTTATGGGGGCTCGCTTATGGTATGGGGGCTCGCTTATGGTATGGGGGCTCGCTTATCTTATAGGGGCTCGCTTATCTTATAGGGGCTCGCTTATCTTATGGGGGCTCGCTTATCTTATGGGGGCTCACTTATGTTATGGGGGCTCGCTTATGTTATGGAGGCTCACTTATGTTATGCGGGCTCGCTTATGTTATGGGGGCTCGCTTATCTTATAGGGGCTCGCTTATCTTATGGAGGCTCGCTTATGTTATAGGGGCTCGCTTATGTTATGGGGGCTCACTTATGTTATGGGGGCTCGCTTATGTTATGGGGATTCGCTTATCTTATAGGTGCTCGCTTATGTTATGGGGGCTCGCTTATCTTATAGGGGCTCGCTTATGTTATGGGGGCTCGCTTATGTTATGGAGGCTCGCTTATGTTATGAGGACTCGCTTATCTTATGGGGGCTCACTTATGGGGACTCGCTTATTTTATGGGGGCTCACTTATGTTATGGGGACTCGCTTATCTTATGGGGGCTCACTTATCTTATGGGGCTCGCTTATCTTATAGGGGATCACTTATGTTATGGGGACTCGCTTATGTTATGGGGGCTCGCTTATGGTATGGGGGCTCGCTTATGGTATGGGGGCTCGCTTATGTTATGGGGGCTCACTTATGTTATGGGGACTCGCTTATGGTATGGGGGCTCGCTTATCTTATAGGGGCTCGCTTATGTTATGGGGGCTCGCTTATGTTATGGGGGCTCGCTTATGGTATGGGGGCTCGCTTATGGTATGGGGGCTCGCTTATGGTATGGGGGCTCGCTTATCTTATAGGGGCTCGCTTATCTTATAGGGGCTCGCTTATCTTATGGGGGCTCGCTTATCTTATGGGGGCTCACTTATGTTATGGGGGCTCGCTTATGTTATGGAGGCTCACTTATGTTATGCGGGCTCGCTTATGTTATGGGGGCTCGCTTATCTTATAGGGGCTCGCTTATCTTATGGAGGCTCGCTTATGTTATGGGGGCTCGCTTATGTTATGGGGGCTCGCTTATGTTATGGGGACTCGCTTATGTTATGGGGACTCGCTTATGTTATGGGGGCTCGCTTATGTTATGGGGGCTCGCTTATGTTATGGGGGCTCGCTTATGTTATGGGGGCTCGCTTATGTTATGGGGGCTCGCTTATGTTATGGGGACTCGCTTATGTTATGGGGACTCGCTTATGTTATAGGTGCTCGCTTATGTTATGGAGGCTCGCTTATCTTATTGGAGCTCGCTTATGTTGTAGGGGCTCACTTATTTTATGGGGGCTCACTTATCTTATAGGGGATTACTTATGTTATGAGGGCTCACTTATGTTATGAGGGCTCACTTATGTTATGGGGGCTCACTTATGGGGTCTCGCTTACGTTATGGGGTCTCGCTTACGTTATGGGGGCTCGCTTACGTTATGGGGGCTTGCTTACGTTATGGGGGCTCGCTTATGTTATGGGGGCTCGCTTATGTTATGGAGACTCACTTATCTTATGGGGGCTCACTTATCTTATAGGGGATCACTTATGTTATGGGGGCTCTCCTATGTTATGGGGGCTCTTATGTTATGGGGCTCACTTATGTTATGGGGGCTCACTTATGTTATGGGGGCTCACTTATGTTATGGGGGCTCCCTTATGTTATGGGGGCTCGCTTATGTTATGGGGGCTCGCTTATCTTATGGGGGCTCGCTTATCTTATGGTGGGCTCGCTTATCTTATGGTGGGCTCGCTTATCTTATGGTGGGCTCGCTTATTTTTTGGGGGCTCGCTTATCTTATGGGGGCTTGCTTATGTTTTGGGGGCTTGCTTATCTTATGGGGGCTCTTTTATCTTATGGGGGGCTCGTTTATCTTATGGGGGTTCACTTATGTTTTGGGGGCTCGCTTATCTTATGGGGGCTCGCTTATGTTATGGGGCTCGCTTATGTTATGGGGGCTCACTTATGGGGGCTCACTTAAGTTATGGGGGCTCACTTATGTTATGGGGGCTTGCTTATGTTTTGGGGGCTCGCTTATCTTATGGTGGGCTCGCTTATTTTTTGGGGGCTCGCTTATCTTATGGTGGGCTCGCTTATTTTTTGGGGGCTTGCTTATGTTTTGGGGGCTCGCTTATCTTATGGGGGCTCGTTTATCTTATGGGGGGCTCGCTTATCTTATGGGGGTTCGCTTATGTTTTGGGGGCTCGCTTATGTTTTGGGGGCTCGCTTATGTTTTGGGGGCTCGCTTATGTTTTGGGGGCTCGCTTATCTTATGGGGGCTCGCTTATGTTTTGGGGGCTCTCTTAGTTTTTTGGGGGCTCGCTTATCTTATGAGGGCTTGCTTATCTTATGGGGGCTCGCTTAGGTTTTGGGGGCTCACTTATCTTATGGGGGCTCGCTTATGTTTTGTGGGCTCGCTTAGGTTTTGGGGGCTCGCTTATCTTATGGGGGCTTGCTTATGTTTTGGGGCTCGCTTATCTTATGGGGGCTCGCTTATCTTATGGGGGCTCGCTTAGGTTTTGGGGGCTCGCTTAGGTTTTGGGGGCTCGCTTATGTTTTGCGGGCTCGCTTATCTTATGGGGGCTCGCTTATGTTTTGGGGCTCGCTTATCTTATGGGGGCTCGCTTAGGTTTTGGGGGCTCGCTTAGACTTTGGGGGCTCTCTTATGTTTTGGGGGCTCACATGCTTTTTTGGGTGTCCCTTATATTACGGGGGTCACTCTTCTCACCCTGTGCTTCTCTCCCCCCTCAGAGTCAGACAGCGGGATCAGTCACACCTACATGGCGTCCAGGAGTTGTCCGGTCACGGACGATAGTTACGGCTGCTTGGCGGCGAACATCCCAGCGCTGGAGTTGATGGCGCTGTACGTGGCGTCTGCTATGCACGACTATGATCACCCCGGTCGCACTAACGCCTTTCTTGTGGCCACGAATGCACCGCAGGTAAGTGCGAGTTCCGGGGACTATATGACCTACTGACCCTGACATTGAACCCTGACCTCAGGCAGCAATAATATGGTGGATACTGGTGTCTAATGTGGGATCATAAAGAAGCTGCCCCCTTGTGGGGAGTATAAGTGGGGGTAAAGTTTATGGGGGCGCTCTTTTCTATATTGGGGGCACAACTTCAGAATTTACAATTGCCCTAGGAGGGGCCTATTTTTCAGGGGTTTATCCGCCCCAGTGAAGCCCACGATATAGGGGCCCTTCAAAGAATTAAAGATTTCTCCACTCCTCCCCTGAGGGTCCCCATTGTCCCTTGTATATCCCCCCGATACTCGTGCGACATTTCCCTGTCTGTCTGCGTCTCCATTACTCCTGATTATCCTGTTAGGTTAATTAAGAATCTAATTAAATTAAAGCCACAATGGCGGCCGACTCCCCCCCCAATATGGGTGAGAAATGCCAGGGAGTGGCGGGCGCTGCTGGGATTCACCGCGGAGATGGCTGCCCCTCCGGCTCGTCTCCTCCACTTCATTAGAGGCGCAGGACGGGGATTCACCTCGCACATAACACGATTACGAGGAACCAGCTGAGTGGAGCCTTAATCCTGTTATGGTGATGGATGAGACGCGGCCGCCCGGGAAGACGCTGAAATATTTCAGGATCAGAAATTGCTTTAGCGATAAATGATTCTACTTTACCTCCTGATTTATAGGACGACGGAGGCCGAGGAAGTCTGAACTGCAGCCGCGAAACCGGCCGATCAGCGCCAATAATATTATATATCTTACTGATCAGAGCGAAGAAAACAAGTCTGTGCAATATAGAGAGACAGTCTACTGTACAGCATGGAGAGACAGTCTACTGTACAGGAGATAATACAGGAATGTACAGCATGGAGAGACAGTCTACTGTACAGCATGGAGAGACAGTCTACTGTACAGGAGATAATACAGGAATGTACAGCATGGAGAGACAGTCTACTGTACAGCATGGAGAGACAGTCTACTGTACAGCAGATAATACATGAATATACAGCACGGAGAGACAGTCTACTGTACAGCAGATAATACAGGAATGTACAGCATGGAGAGACAGTCTACTGTACAGCATGGAGAGACAGTCTACTGTACAGCATGGAGAGACAGTCTACTGTACAGGAGATAATACAGGAATGTACAACACGGAGAGACAGTCTACTGTACAACACAGAGACAGTCTACTGTACAGCACGGAGAGACAGTCTACTGTACAGGAGATAATACAGGAATGTACAACACGGAGAGACAGTCTACTGTACAACACAGAGAGACAGTCTACTGTACAGCACAGAGAGACAGTCTACTGTACAGCACGGAGAGACAGTCTACTGTACAGCACAGAGAGACAGTCTACTTTACAGCACGGAGAGACAGTCTACTGTACAGCACGGAGAGACAGTCTACTGTACAGCACAGAAAGACAGTCTACTGTACAGGAGATAATACAGGAATGTACAGCATGGAGAGACAGTCTACTGTACAGCATGGAGAGACAGTCTACTGTACAGGAGATAATACAGGAATGTACAGCATGGAGAGACAGTCTACTGTACAGCATGGAGAGACAGTCTACTGTACAGCAGATAATACAGGAATGTACAGCATGGAGAGACAGTCTACTGTACAGCATGGAGAGACAGTCTACTGTACAGCACGGAGAGACAGTCTACTGTACAGCACGGAGAGACAGTCTACTGTACAGGAGATAATACAGGAATGTACAGCATGGAGAGACAGTCTACTGTACAGCATGGAGAGACAGTCTACTGTACAGGAGATAATACAGGAATGTACAGCATGGAGAGACAGTCTACTGTACAGCACGGAGAGACAGTCTACTGTACAGCACGGAGAGACAGTCTACTATACAGCAGATAATACAGGAATGTACAGCATGGAGAGACAGTCTACTGTACAGCATGGAGAGACAGTCTACTGTACAGGAGATAATACAGGAATGTACAGCATGGAGAGACAGTCTACTGTACAGCATGGAGAGACAGTCTACTGTACAGCATGGAGAGACAGTCTACTGTACAGCAGATAATACAGGAATGTACAGCATGGAGAGACAGTCTACTGTACAGCACGGAGAGACAGTCTACTGTACAGCATGGAGAGACAGTCTACTGTACAGCATGGAGAGACAGTCTACTATACAGCAGATAATACAGGAATGTACAGCATGGAGAGACAGTCTACTGTACAGCATGGAGAGACAGTCTACTGTACAGGAGATAATACAGGAATGTACAGCATGGAGAGACAGTCTACTGTACAGCACGGAGAGACAGTCTACTGTACAGCACGGAGAGACAGTCTACTATACAGCAGATAATACAGGAATGTACAGCATGGAGAGACAGTCTACTGTACAGCATGGAGAGACAGTCTACTGTACAGGAGATAATACAGGAATGTACAGCATGGAGAGACAGTCTACTGTACAGCATGGAGAGACAGTCTACTGTACAGCATGGAGAGACAGTCTACTGTACAGCAGATAATACAGGAATGTACAGCATGGAGAGACAGTCTACTGTACAGCACGGAGAGACAGTCTACTGTACAGCATGGAGAGACAGTCTACTGTACAGCACGGAGAGACAGTCTACTGTACAGCACGGAGAGACAGTCTACTGTACAGGAGATAATACAGGAATGTACAGCATGGAGAGACAGTCTACTGTACAGCATGGAGAGACAGTCTACTGTACAGGAGATAATACAGGAATGTACAGCATGGAGAGACAGTCTACTGTACAGCACGGAGAGACAGTCTACTGTACAGCACGGAGAGACAGTCTACTATACAGCAGATAATACAGGAATGTACAGCATGGAGAGACAGTCTACTGTACAGGAGATAATACAGGAATGTACAGCATGGAGAGACAGTCTACTGTACAGCATGGAGAGACAGTCTACTGTACAGGAGATAATACAGGAATGTACAGCATGGAGAGACAGTCTACTGTACAGCATGGAGAGACAGTCTACTGTACAGCATGGAGAGACAGTCTACTGTACAGCAGATAATACAGGAATGTACAGCATGGAGAGACAGTCTACTGTACAGCACGGAGAGACAGTCTACTGTACAGGAGATAATACAGGAATGTACAGCATGGAGAGACAGTCTACTGTACAGGAGATAATACAGGAATGTACAGCATGAAGAGACAGTCTACTGTACAGCACGGAGAGACAGTCTACTATACAGCAGATAATACAGGAATGTACAGCATGGAGAGACAGTCTACTGTACAACATGGAGAGACAGTCTACTGTACAGGAGATAATACAGGAATGTACAGCATGGAGAGACAGTCTACTGTACAGCATGGAGAGACAGTCTACTGTACAGGAGATAATACAGGAATGTACAGCATGGAGAGACAGTCTACTGTACAGCATGGAGAGACAGTCTACTGTACAGCAGATAATACATGAATATACAGCACGGAGAGACAGTCTACTGTACAGCAGATAATACAGGAATGTACAGCATGGAGAGACAGTCTACTGTACAGCATGGAGAGACAGTCTACTGTACAGCATGGAGAGACAGTCTACTGTACAGGAGATAATACAGGAATGTACAGCATGGAGAGACAGTCTACTGTACAGCATGGAGAGACAGTCTACTGTACAGCATGGAGAGACAGTCTACTGTACAGCAGATAATACAGGAATGTACAGCATGGAGAGACAGTCTACTGTACAGCATGGAGAGGCAGTCTACTGTACAGCATGGAGAGACAGTCTACTGTACAGCACGGAGAGACAGTCTACTGTACAGGAGATAATACAGGAATGTACAGCATGGAGAGACAGTCTACTGTACAGCATGGAGAGACAGTCTACTGTACAGGAGATAATACAGGAATGTACAGCATGGAGAGACAGTCTACTGTACAGCATGGAGAGACAGTCTACTGTACAGCATGGAGAGACAGTCTACTGTACAGCAGATAATACAGGAATGTACAGCATGGAGAGACAGTCTACTGTACAGCATGGAGAGGCAGTCTACTGTACAGCATGGAGAGGCAGTCTACTGTACAGCATGGAGAGGCAGTCTACTGTTCAGCACGGAGAGACAGTCTACTGTACAGCATGGAGAGACAGTCTACTGTACAGGAGATAATACGGGAATGTACAGCATGGAGAGACAGTCTACTGTACAGCAGATAATACAGGAATGTACAGCATGGAGAGGCAGTCTACTGTACAGCAGATAATACAGGAATGTACAGCATGGAGAGACAGTCTACTGTACAGGAGATAATACAGGAATGTACAGCATGGAGAGACAGTCTACTGTACAGCATGGAGAGACAGTCTACTGTACAGCATGGAGAGACAGTCTACTGTACAGCACGGAGAGACAGTCTACTGTACAGCTTTCTGTATGTAGTGGGGGGGGGGGGGGGGATTAGTACAGACAGTTTTGTGCCATCATAGTGGTTTAGTCTTCTTCACTTACTATCCCATCTCTTTTCAGGCCGTTCTGTATAACGACAGGTCCGTGCTGGAGAACCATCATGCTGCAGCTGCCTGGAACCTCTTCCTCTCTCAGCCGGACTACAACTTCCTGGCGTCCCTGGACCACGTGCAGTTCAAGAGGTTCCGGTTCCTGGTGATCGAGGCGATCCTCGCCACTGACCTCAAGAAACACTTTGACTTTCTGGCCGAGTTCAACGCCAAGGTGATGAATACGAGGCGTAAAACCCCTAAAGCTTTATACATGGTGTCTTCATGACCTCCTAAACGCTTCACAGCTGAGGTTTTGTTACACTGTTTGCCTGGACACATGAGCCGCACGTACCTCCTGTCCTGTGTTGACAGTTGTACGTTGATAAACGGGAAGTCAACCTGTTATAATTTGTTTAACTTACAGTATTAACTATTATTAAGACTGAAATGAATTGTAACAAACCCTCAGCTGTGTGCTGGACTGGGTTAGTACTGGGTTTCATCTTTTCTATTCACCCCACAGCAAGCGGAGATCTTATAGTCTACTTAAACTTTCACACACTAATCTTTTGTATCCTGTCGGCACGTGAGCAGGTCTATGGGGTTTCCCTGAATGAAGCAGCTTTAGATTCTATTAACTGTCCACCCATTAGGCCAGTGTTACCCACCCAGTGTGCCTTCAGCTGTTGCAAAACTACAACAAGCTGTAGGCAGGCTGTCCGGGCATGCTTGGAATTGTTGTTTTGCAACAGCTGGAGGCACATTGCTTGGGAAACATTGCATTAGGCTTTAAACATAAAAACACAGCCTATCTGCACATATGTTTTCTACAAGTTCTCCTCTTCTACCTGTGACCAGGTCTATGGGGTTTCCTGGCTGAAGCAGCTTTAGTTTCCGTTTCCTGTCTGGTTTTCCAAGCAGTGTGCGTCCAGTTGTTGCAAAACTACAACTCCCAGTATGCCTGGGCAGCCTTTATCCATCAGGGCATGCTGAGATTTGTAGTTTTGTATTAACTGAAGGCAAACTGCTTTGAAAACATTGCATTAGGGTTTGAACATATAGACACAGCCTATCTGCACATATCCTACACAAGTTCTCCTCTTCTACCAGTGACCAGGTCTATGGGGTTTCTTGAATGAAGCAGCTTTTGTTTCTGTTTCCTATTTACCCATTAGGCCAGTGTTTCCCAACCAGTGTGCCTCCAGCTGTTGCAAAACTACAACTCCCAGCATGTCCGGGAGTCTTAGTCTTTGCAACAATTCCCATCATGCGGGGAGTAGTAGTTCTTGCAACTTCTGGAGAAACACTGCTTGGAAAACATTGCATTAGGCTGTGTCTGTATGTTCCCCACAGGTTCTTCTATAGGTTCTATAGGGTTTCCTGAATGAAGTAGCTTAGTCTCTCCGCTTGTGTTCCTCCAGCTGTTGCGAAAATTCAACTCCCAGCAAGCCGAGTGAGCCATTGGCAAAATTTTGTACCATGTTGGCATTTGACCAGGTCTATGGGGTTTCCCGGTCTGAAGCAGCTTTAGATTATGTTAACTGTCTACCCACTAAACCAGTGTTTCCCAAGCAGAGTGCCGCCAGCTGTGGCAAAACTACAACTCCCAGCATGCTCGGACAGCCGCTTTGCTTTTTCTTGGTAAACACTGTATTAAACTTTAAAGGGGTTGTTCGCTGTCCTGCCTTTCGGAGCTCCCCTCACAGCGTCCGGAAGTTCATTACTCCGAACGCTGTGTGCGGGCTTCCGTGTTGGCAGCCGCCGGGCGTGACGTCATGCCCGGCCCCTCGTGACATCTCGCCCACCCCCTCTACCAAAGTCTATGGGAAGGGGGCGTGACAGCGGTCGCACCCCCTTCCCATAGACTTTCGTTGAGGGGGCGGGCGAGACGTCAAGAAGGGGCGGGCGAGATGTCACGAGGGGCCGGGCGTGACTTCACGCCCAGTGGCCACGACCACGGTAGCCCACACACAGCGTTCGGAGTAATGAACTTCCGGACGCTGTGAGCGGAGCTCCGAAAGGCAGGACAGCGCACCGCACAACCCCTTTAAAGGAAATCTGTCACCAGTGTCACCTGCACTAACCTGTTGGTACCGACAAGTAGTGCAGGTGACACTTATGACAACTGTACTTACCTTGTCCCGTTCCGTGCAGGGGGTCTCAGGTAATCTTCTCCGTTAGCCTCAGCTCTGGGCACAGCTTGGGGCATGGGCGGAGCTTAGTGACGTCACCGCTGCTGTTCCCTGCTGGGTCCTGCTGCTAAAGAACAGCATCGGTGACGTCACTAAGCTCCGCCCTTGCCCCAAGCTGGGCCACAGAGATTATTACCGGAGATCCCCTGCATGGAACGAGACAAGGTAAGTACGGCTGTCATCAGCGTCACCGGCACCACCTGTTGGTACTGACACGTTAGTGCAGGTGACAATGGTGACAGATTTCCTTTAAACATATACACACAGCCTATTTGCATGTATGTTCTCCACACGTCCTAGGTCTGCAGGGTTTCCTAGTTGAAGCAGCTTTAGGTTCTATTTCCTGTCTACCCATTATCCCTGGATTTCCCAAGCAGTGTGCCTCCAGCTGATGCACAACTATAACTCCCAGCATGCCAGGCATGCTGGGAGTTGTAGTTTTGCAACAATTGGTGCTACGCTGGTTAGGAAACCCTGCAGTAGACTTCAAACATACAGACCCAGCCTATCTGCACGTACGTTCTCCACAACTTCTCTTCTTCTACTGTTGGATTCATTCGTGATCCTCTTCTTCTTTTTCATCTTCTTCTCTGACAGGTGAACGATATGAACAGTAACGGCATCGACTGGAGCAACGAGAACGACCGCCTCCTGGTGTGCCAGGTCTGCATAAAGCTGGCGGACATCAACGGGCCGGCGAAAACCCGCAAACTGCACCTCAAGTGGACGGAAGGAATCGTCAACGAATTCTACGAGCAGGTAGAGAGGCCCCCGACTGTCTGCATGGGGCCCCTCAGGATCAGATCTTATTTACGTGTCCTGACGCAAATAGGGTAGGGCGAGACGTCTTCACTGACTATGACTCTCTTGTGTTTCAGGGCGATGAGGAAGCCAGTCTGGGGTTACCCATCAGCCCCTTCATGGACCGGTCGTCTCCACAACTGGCCAAGCTTCAGGAATCCTTCATCACCCACATTGTGGGGCCCCTGTGTAATTCCTACGACGCAGCCGGACTCTTACCGGGGAGGTGGATAGAGGACGACGAGGAGGGGATGGAAAGTGACGAGGAGGATGACGAAGAGGAAGAGGGCGACGACCTGGACACAGAAGATGAAGAAGTGGACGAGATTGGTCAAAGTAAGTGCAAGAGGCCAGCAGAATAGTGAGTGCAGCTCTGGGGTATAATACAGGATATAACTCAGGATAAGTAATGTAATGTATGTACACAGTGACCTCACCAGCAGAATAGTGAGTACAGCTCTGGAGTATAATACAGGATATAACTCAGGATCAGTACAGGATAAGTAATGTAATGTATGTACACAGTGACCTCACCAGCAGAATAGTGAGTACAGCTCTGGAGTATAATACAGGATATAACTCAGGATCAGTACAGGATAAGTAATGTAATGTATGTACACAGTGACCTCACCAGCAGAATAGTGAGTACAGCTCTGGAGTATAATACAGGATATAACTCAGGATCAGTACAGGATAAGTAATGTATGTACACAGTGACCTCACCAGCAGAATAGTGAGTATAGCTCTGGAGTATAATACAGGATATAACTCAGGATCAGTACATGATCAGTAATGTAATGTATGTACACAGTGATCTCACCAGCAGAATAGTGAGTACAGCTCTGGAGTATAATACAGGATATAACTCAGGATCAGTACAGGATCAGTAATGTAATGTATGTACACAGTGATCTCACCAGCAGAATAGTGAGTACAGCTCTGGAGTATAATACAGGATATAACTCAGGATCAGTACAGGATCAGTAATGTATGTACACAGTGACCTCACCAGCAGAATAGTGAGTACAGCTCTGGAGTATAATACAGGATATAACTCAGGATCAGTACAGAATAAGTAATGTAATGTATGTACACAGTGACCTCACCAGCAGAATAGTGAGTACAGCTCTGGAGTATAATACAGGATATAACTCAGGATCAGTACAGGATCAGTAATGTATGTACACAGTGACCTCACCAGCAGAATAGTGAGTACAGCTCTGGAGTATAATACAGGATATAACTCAGGATCAGTACAGAATAAGTAATGTAATGTATCTACACAGTGACCTCACCAGCAGAATAGTGAGTACAGCTCTGGAGTATAATACAGGATATAACTCAGGATCAGTACAGGATAAGTAATGTATGTACAGTGACCTTCCCAGCAGAATAGTGAGTACAGCTCTGGAGTATAATACAGGATATAACTCAGGATCAGTACAGGATAAGTAATGTAATGTATGTACACAGTGATCTCACCAGCAGAATAGTGAGTACAGCTCTGGAGTATAATACAGGATATAACTCAGGATCAGTAATGTAATGTATGTACACGGTGATCTCACCAGCAGAATAGTGAGTACAGCTCTGGAGTATAATACAGGATATAACTCAGGATCAGTACAGGATAAGTAATGTAATGTATGTACACGGTGATCTCACCAGCAGAATAGTGAGTACAGCTCTGTGGTATAATACAGGATATAACTCAGGATCAGTACAGGATAAGTAATGTAATGTATGTACACAGTGACCTCACCAGCAGAATAGTGAGTACAGCTCTGGAGTATAATACAGGATATAACTCAGGATCAGTACAGGATAAGTAATGTAATGTATGTACACAGTGACCTCACCAGCAGAATAGGGAGTACAGCTCTGGAGTATAATACAGGATATAACTCAGGATCAGTACAGGATAAGTAATGTGATGTATGTACACAGTGACCTCACCAGCAGAATAGTGAGTACAGCTCTGGAGTATAATACAGGATATAATTCAGGATCAGTACAGGATCAGTAATGTATGTACACAGTGACCTCACCAGCAGAATAGTGAGTACAGCTCTGGAGTATAATACAGGATATAACTCAGGATCAGTACAGAATAAGTAATGTAATGTATCTACACAGTGACCTCACCAGCAGAATAGTGAGTACAGCTCTGGGTATAATACAGGATATAACTCAGGATCAGTACAGGATAAGTAATGTAATGTATGTACACAGTGACCTCACCAGCAGAATAGTGAGTACAGCTCTGAGGTATAATACAGGATATAACTCAGGATCAGTACAGGAGAAGTAATGTAATGTATGTACACAGTGACCTCACCAGCAGAATAGTGAGTACAGCTCTGGAGTATAATACAGGATATAACTCAGGATCAGTACAGGATAAGTAATGTCATGTATGTACACAGTGACCTCACCAGCAGAATAGTGAGTACAGCTCTGGAGTATAATACAGGATATAACTCAGGATCAGTACAGGATAAGTAATGTAATGTATGTACACAGTGACCTCACCAGCAGAATAGTGAGTACAGCTCTGGAGTATAATACAGGATATAACTCAGGATCAGTACAGGATAAGTAATGTAATGTATGTACACAGTGATCTCACCAGCAGAATAGTGAGTACAGCTCTGGAGTATAATACAGGATATAACTCAGGATCAGTACAGGATAAGTAATGTAATGTATGTACACAGTGACCTCACCAGCAGAATAGTGAGTACAGCTCTGGAGTATAATACAGGATATAACTCAGGATCAGTACAGAATAAGTAATGTATGTACACAGTGACCTCACCAGCAGAATAGTGAGTACAGCTCTGGGGTATAATACAGGATATAACTCAGGATCAGTACAGAATAAGTAATGTATGTACACAGTGACCTCACCAGCAGAATAGTGAGTACAGCTCTGGAGTATAATACAGGATATAACTCAGGATCAGTACAGAATAAGTAATGTATGTACACAGTGACCTCACCAGCAGAATAGTGAGTACAGCTCTGGAGTATAATACAGGATATAACTCAGGATCAGTACAGGATAAGTAATGTAATGTATGTACACAGTGACCTCACCAGCAGAATAGTGAGTACAGCTCTGGAGTATAATACAGGATATAACTCAGGATCAGTACAGAATAAGTAATGTATGTACACAGTGACCTCACCAGCAGAATAGTGAGTACAGCTCTGGAGTATAATACAGGATATAACTCAGGATCAGTACAGGATAAGTAATGTATGTACACAGTGACCCCACCAGCAGAATAGTGAGTACAGCTCTGGAGTATAATACAGGATATAACTCAGGATCAGTACAGGATAAGTAATGTAATGTATATACACAGTGACCTCACCAGCAGAATAGTGAGTACAGCTCTGGAGTATAATACAGGATATAACTCAGGATCAGTACAGGATAAGTAATGTAATGTATGTACACAGTGACCTCACCAGCAGAATAGTGAGTACAGCTCTGGAGTATAATACAGGATATAACTCAGGATCAGTACAGGATAAGTAATGTAATGTATGTACACAGTGACCTCACCAGCAGAATAGTGAGTACATCTCTGGAGTATAATACAGGATATAATTCAGGATCAGTACAGGATAAGTAATGTAATGTATGTACACAGTGACCTCACCAGCAGAATAGTGAGTACAGCTCTGGAGTATAATACAGGATATAACTCAGGATCAGTACAGGATAAGTAATGTAATGTATGTACACAGTGACCTCACCAGCAGAATAGTGAGTACAGCTCTGGAGTATAATACAGGATATAACTCAGGATCAGTACAGGATAAGTAATGTAATGTATGTACACAGTGACCTCACCAGCAGAATAGTGAGTACAGCTCTGGAGTATAATACAGGATATAACTCAGGATCAGTACAGGATAAGTAATGTCATGTGGGGGACTTGTATCAATGTTGGGTAGACAGAAGTTTTTGTAGATGGTTTTGGTTGGTCTGAATTCGATGTCGTTGCACCACATTCACCATACTTGTGCAGGCTCCATGATAAATTTTGTGTAAAGTTCTAAATCTCCGCACGGTTCTATGTGTAACCTGATCCGCCCCTCACAGGACGCGTTCACACAGGGATTTTGTTCTATCGCTTTGAGGTCGGATTCCATTGAGGTTTTTTGTGCACCAGTAAAAATGCCAGAAAACCTTTCCCAGCTTTTTCCTGCGTTTTGTCAGTTTTCTTGAGTCTATGGGTCATTTTTTGTCCCCTGTGGTGATTTTTTCACTGCCTTCAGGTACCGCTCCATGGGTCGGATGCAGAGCGCCCGGTCCACAGAGTGTAAGGAGTGATGTATAGTACATACAGGGTGCAGAGCATCACTACTTACCTCCCCCGGCTGTATAGTATACAGGGGTGTATAGTGTACCCATGTATACTATATAGGAGTCCAGCAAGGAAAGAGTAAACCCATGCTGCTGAGCAGTTCTGGGTTAAGTCTTTGTGCGCTATGCTGCATATACAGCTTTCTATACATGACTGTATATACAGGATACAGTAGGCAGACGTCAACAATTGGAAGCTCCCTGTTTAGGAACACCCCAGGGGAGAGCGCCAACAATGTACTAAACTTTTTTTTTTTTTTTTTTCTTCTCATTTCATATACGTGAATGCGGAAGACTACGTCAGATTCGGTGGACTGCGACAATGACCAGTGTTTTTTTTTTTTTTTTTTAAATGTCAATAAAAGGGTTAATGAGGACTGTGGGGGAGTGTTTTTATTTTTAAATAATTTTTTTATTTCAATGTGTCGTGTTTTTAATAATTGAATTTTCAGCGTTAGTAGTGAAAGCCGTCTTATAGATGGAACCCATTACTAAGCCGGGGCTTAGCGTTAGCCCCCAAATCAGCTAGCGTTAACCCCCAATTATTACCCTGGTACCCACCGCCTCAGGGGTGCCGGGAAGAGCCGGTATCAACAGGGCCAGAGCCTAGGTGGTAACAGGCTGGCGTTATTTAGGCTGGGGAGGGCCAGTAACACTGGTCGCCCACCCTGGTAACATCAGGCTGTTGCTACTTGGTTGGTATCTGGCTGATACTGAAAATAGGGGGAACCTTATGTGCTTTTTTTTTTAAATAAAAAAAAGTGTCTGGTTCCCCTAAGGTTCCCCCTATTTTCAGTATCAGCCAGATACCAACCAAGTAGCAACAGCCTGATGTTACCAGGGTGGGCGACCAGTGTTACTGGCCCTCCCCAGCCTAAATAACACCAGCCTATTACCACCTAGGCCCAGGAGCGCCATATTTGACGCTTCGGGCCTGTTGCTACCGGCTCTTCCCGGCACCCCTGTGGCGGTGGGTACCTGGGTAATAATTAGAGGTTAGCCCCAAAATCAGCTAATGCTAACACTAAACCCCGGCTTAGTAATGGATTATGTCTACAAGACGACTTCCACTACTAAGCCTGAAAATTCTATTATAAAAAACACGACACATTGAAATTTTTTTTTTTTAAAACACTCCCCCACAGCCCTCGTTAACCCTTTTATTTACATTAAAAAAAGCTGTCATCATCTCAGTCCACCGAATCTGACATAGTCCTCCGCATACACGTATCTGAAATGAGAAGAAAAGAAAAACAAGAAATATGAGTTAGTACATTTTTTGCGCTCTCCCCTGGGGATAGCGCACATAATGCAGCGTGTTCATAAACAGGGAGCCGCCAATTGTTGCTAAACTACAACTCCCATCATGGGGGGGGGGGGGTGTAGTTAAGCAACAGCTGGAGTATCCCTGTTTGGGAACACACTGCCAGAAAGGCTCTGTTCCCATTATACAAAACACATAATGAGAACAGAGTCAGGCCTGGACTGTGTAGCTCCGCCCCCTAATGACGCCATCACTAGGGGGCTGAGCAGTAAAGGTCGCAGGGGGTCTTGTGAGTGAGACCCCCTTTCGATGTGTCCCCTTCCATAATGGCTCTTGCACATCCCCCAGCTGCAGGACTCTTTTTGGACAGTTAGGACTACTACTCCGATCATGGACAGACTATGCCCATGATGGGAGTTATAGTCAAGGGGCTGAGGGGCAGATCGCAGCAGGTCATTCTCCAGAGACCCGCTGCGATCAGCATTTATTAAATTAACAATCCGGCGGTACATGCGGCTCCAGGCGGGGAATAATGTATATGTTGTCACAATTCATAATCCCTGCACCTCAGCCCCTGGACTATAACTCCCATCACGAACAGTCTGTCCATAATGGGTGTAGTAGTCCTAATTGTCCCAAAATAGTCCCGCAGCGGGGGGATGTGCAAGAGTCGTCCCTCAGCACTGTGGTACTACAACTACTCCCATCATGAGACAGACTCTTTCCCATGATGGGAGTAGTTGTAGTACCGCAGCGCTGAGGGACGGCTCCTGCGTCCCCCCGGCTGTCTCGTTAGAACATTTCCCTACATGTCCTTTTTTATGTTGTATTTTGTGATTTATAAAAAAAATAAAGTGTCTAAACAAAAAACACGCACGATAAATGAGTATCCACTGCAAAATGCACAATACACAAAAAAAGATGCAAAATAACTCGCGGTGCAAAAATTAGCGCTACATATAGAAAAGAAAAAGCTTTTACCACTAATGATAAATCCCCCCCCAGTGACCCCACCAGCAGAATATTGAGTGTGGCTCTGGGGTTGGACGTAGTTTACACAATCTGTTTCGTCTTTCAGAGCCCAAGAGAAGGAAAGGTCGGCGGCGGATGTTCTGTCCCATCATTCATCACCTTCGGGAGAACCACAAGGCGTGGAAGAAAGTCATTGAGGAAGAGGAGAAAGCCAAAGCGGACGGCGCTAAATCCCAGCAGAGCGACGTCTCCTCGTTGTCTCCGTCAGACGAGATTCAGGTGATCGAGGAGGCGGATGAAGACGAGGAGAAGTGCTGAGACCGGCGACTGTGACGCTTCACATACAGGAAGGCCTGAAAACTGTGAGGACCCGGCTCTCCGGCGCCCCCTTCTATGCACTTTCACCAGACGTTAAATTGGTACCTAGTACCGTCCCCGATGCTGCCTGACGCTCTATACTCACTGACTGTCCTTAAGGTACAATCATAAACGACTTTCCTTACCAAAGCCGCTACAACTCGCCGTTTTTATTTTAACATTTTTTTTTCTTCCTTTAAGGCCGGAGCAAAGGATTTTTGCTAAAATTTTTGGGGAAAATTTTTTTTTTTTTTTTTTTTTTTTTTTTTTTATGGTAGTAGGAGCTGCCGCCCCGGCCTCATCTGTACTAAAGACTTAAACCAGAATATTTTTTTTTTGTCTTGTTTTTGTTTTTTAAACATTGGGAAAAAAAAATATCCAGACGCATCATTTTTCCGATGCTTTTTATGTGTATAATAATCCGCTTGCTTTTTTTTTTTCCGACATTTTACGTTTAAATTTTTTTTTTTTTCAGGTTTCAATTTGGAATTATATATATATATATTTTTTGAGTTTCTGTGGTAAATCCTGAAAAAAAGCGAAAAAAAAATATTCAGGAAAAAAAAAAAGAAAAAAAAAAAGCTTAAATATTTCCATAATGAAGGGATTTTATTATTTTTTTTTTTATTTAGGCGATCGATATATATGTATTATATATATATATTTTTCCACTCTCTCTTTTCTCAGGATTTTTAGATAGAGATATATGTATGTATATGTATGTATGTGTGTATATATATACATATACATATTTAGTGTCTTTGTAAACACCCGGCAAAAATAAAAAATTAGAAAGAAAATTTAAGAAAGAAAAAACACAAAAAAGTCATAAAAAAGGCAAAAAAAACAAAAAAAATATTCCTTTTCTGCAAATGTAAAGAGAAAATGGTGAAGCTGTTTGTACATAATAAGCACCTGATGCGTTCACTCTATAAATATACGTGTGTGTGTGTGTATATATAGATATATATTTATATACATACATGTCCACTGCGTAGACCACTTGCCTGGCGTCCGCGTCCATTACTGTTTACAGCGCCGTTTTCTGTCCCCAAACAGGGGCCTAACAGGAAGTTGACTGTTGCCCATAGCAACCAGTCAGAACTCTGCTTTCATTTCCTAAACGGTTTTGTAAATCTGGATCTGAGCTCTGATTGGTTGCTGTTGGGTGGATTGTATGATTAGCTGGGATTGATAAATGAGGCCTAATAACAACCTAAAAGATTATCAAGATGGAGGAGAAAACCTGTTAAATAGTAAGACTCACCTTGTTGCTCATAGCAACCAATCAGGGTTTAATGTTCATGCCCTCAAAACAGTGTGGAAAATGAAGGCAGAGCTCTGATTGGTCGCTTTGGACAACAAGGCGTGGCCAGAAGCTTTTGGTGGGGGTGGAGAACGCTCTCTGATCATACAGGACAGTCTGTGGTGGAGGGGGACGCTCTCTGATCACACAGGACAGTCTGTGGTGGAGGGGGACGCTCTCTGATCACACCCCGAGCAGTCTGTGGTGGAGGGGGACACTCTCTGATCACACCCCGGGCAGTCTGTGGTGGAGGGGGACGCCCTCTGATCATACAGGACAGTCTGTGGTGGAGGGGGACGCTCTCTGATCATAAAGGACAGTCTGTGGTGGAGGGGGATGCTCTCTGATCACACAGGACAGTCTGTGGTGGAGGGGGACGCTCTCTGATCACACAGGACAGTCGGTGGTCGAGGGGGACGCTCTCTGATCACACCCCGAGCAGTCTGTGGTGGAGGGGGACGCTCTCTGATCACACCCCGGGCAGTCTGTGGTGGAGGGGGACGCTCTCTGATCACACCCCGGGCAGTCTGTGGTGGAGGGGGACGCTCTCTGATCATACAGGACAGTCTGTGGTGGAGGGGGACGCCCTCTGATCATACAGGACAGTCTGTGGTGGAGGGGGACGCTCTCTGATCATACAGGACAGTCTGTGGTGGAGGGGGACGCTCTCTGATCATACAGGACAGTCTGTGGTGGAGGGGGACGCTCTCTGATCATACAGGACAGTCTGTGGTGGAGGGGGACGCTCTCTGATCATACAGGACAGTCTGTGGTGGAGGGGGACGCTCTCTGATCACACCCCGAGCAGTCTGTGGTGGAGGGGGACACTCTCTGATCACACCCCGGGCAGTCTGTGGTGGAGGGGGATGCTCTCTGATCATACAGGACAGTCTGTGGTGGAGGGGGACGCTCTCTGATCATACAGGACAGTCTGTGGTGGAGGGGGACGCTCTCTGATCACACAGGACAGTCTGTGGTGGAGGGGGACGCTCTCTGATCATACAGGACAGTCTGTGGTGGAGGGGGACGCTCTCTGATCACACCCCGAGCAGTCTGTGGTGGAGGGGGACACTCTCTGATCACACCCCGGGCAGTCTGTGGTGGAGGGGGACGCTCTCTGATCATACAGGACAGTCTGTGGTGGAGGGGGACGCTCTCTGATCATAAAGGACAGTCTGTGGTGGAGGGGGACGCTCTCTGATCACACAGGACAGTCTGTGGTGGAGGGGGACGCTCTCTGATCATACAGGACAGTCTGTGGTGGAGGGGGACGCTCTCTGATCACACCCCGAGCAGTCTGTGGTGGAGGGGGACACTCTCTGATCACACCCCGGTCAGTCTGTGGTGGAGGGGGACGCTCTCTGATCATACAGGACAGTCTGTGGTGGAGGGGGACGCTCTCTGATCATAAAGGACAGTCTGTGGTGGAGGGGGACGCTCTCTGATCATACAGGACAGTCTGTGGTGGAGGGGGACGCTCTCTGATCATACAGGACAGTCTGTGGTGGAGGGGGACGCTCTCTGATCATACAGGACAGTCTGTGGTGGAGGGGGACGCTCTCTGATCACACCCCGGGCAGTCTGTGGTGGAGGGGGACGCTCTCTGATCACACCCCGGGCAGTCTGTGGTGGAGGGGGACGCTCTCTGATCATACAGGACAGTCTGTGGTGGAGGGGGACGCTCTCTGATCATACAGGACAGTCTGTGGTGGAGGGGGACGCTCTCTGATCATACAGGACAGTCTGTGGTGGAGGGGGACGCTCTCTGATCACACCCCGGGCAGTCTGTGGTGGAGGGGGACGCTCTCTGATCACACAGGACAGTCTGTGGTGGAGGGGGACGCTCTCTGATCATACAGGACAGTCTGTGGTGGAGGGGGACACTCTCTGATCATACAGGACAGTCTGTGGTGGAGGGGGACGCTCTCTGATCACACCCCGAGCAGTCTGTGGTGGAGGGGGACACTCTCTGATCACACCCCGGGCAGTCTGTGGTGGAGGGGGACGCTCTCTGATCATACAGGACAGTCTGTGGTGGAGGGGGACGCTCTTTGATCATACAGGACAGTCTGTGGTGGAGGGGGACGCTCTCTGATCATACAGGACAGTCTGTGGTGGAGGGGGACTCTCTCTGATCATACAGGACAGTCTGTGGTGGAGGGGGACGCTCTCTGATCACACCTCGGGCAGTCTGTGGTGGAGGGGGACGCTCTCTGATCACACAGGACAGTCTGTGGTGGAGGGGGACGCTCTCTGATCATACAGGACAGTCTGTGGTGGAGGGGGACACTCTCTGATCATACAGGACAGTCTGTGGTGGAGGGGGACGCTCTCTGATCACACCCCGAGCAGTCTGTGGTGGAGGGGGACACTCTCTGATCACACCCCGGGCAGTCTGTGGTGGAGGGGGACGCTCTCTGATCATACAGGACAGTCTGTGGTGGAGGGGGATGCTCTCTGATCACACCCCGGGCAGTCTGTGGTGGAGGGGGACGCTCTCTGATCACACCCCGGGCAGTCTGTGGTGGAGGGGGACGCTCTCTGATCATACAGGACAGTCTGTGGTGGAGGGGGACGCTCTCTGATCACACAGGACAGTCTGTGGTGGAGGGGGACGCTCTCTGATCACACAGGACAGTCTGTGGTGGAGGGGGACGCTCTCTGATCACACAGGACAGTCTGTGGTGGAGGGGGACGCTCTCTGATCACACCCCGGGCAGTCTGTGGTGGAGGGGGACAGTCTCTGATCATACAGGACAGTCTGTGGTGGAGGGGGACGCTCTCTGATCATACAGGACAGTCTGTGGTGAGGGGGACGCTCTCTGATCATACAGGACAGTCTGTGGTGGAGGGGGACACTCTCTGATCATACAGGATAGTCTGTGGTGGAGGGGGACGCTCTCTGATCACACCCCGAGCAGTCTGTGGTGGAGGGGGACACTCTCTGATCACACCCCGGGCAGTCTGTGGTGGAGGGGGACGCCCTCTGATCATACAGGACAGTCTGTGGTGGAGGGGGACGCTCTCTGATCATAAAGGACAGTCTGTGGTGGAGGGGGATGCTCTCTGATCATACAGGACAGTCTGTGGTGGAGGGGGACGCTCTCTGATCATACAGGACAGTCTGTGGTGGAGGGGGACGCTCTCTGATCACACCCCGGGCAGTCTGTGGTGGAGGGGGACGCTCTCTGATCACACCCCGAGCAGTCTGTGGTGGAGGGGGGACACTCTCTGATCACACCCCGGGCAGTCTGTGGTGGAGGGGGACGCCCTCTGATCATACAGGACAGTCTGTGGTGGAGGGGGACGCCCTCTGATCATACAGGACAGTCTGTGGTGGAGGGGGACGCTCTCTGATCATAAAGGACAGTCTGTGGTGGAGGGGGATGCTCTCTGATCATACAGGACAGTCTGTGGTGGAGGGGGACACTCTCTGATCACACCCCGGGCAGTCTGTGGTGGAGGGGGACGCTCTCTGATCACACCCCGAGCAGTCTGTGGTGGAGGGGGACACTCTCTGATCACACCCCGGGCAGTCTGTGGTGGAGGGGGACGCCCTCTGATCATACAGGACAGTCTGTGGTGGAGGGGGACGCTCTCTGATCATAAAGGACAGTCTGTGGTGGAGGGGGACGCTCTCTGATCATACAGGACAGTCTGTGGTGGAGGGGGACGCTCTCTGATCATACAGGACAGTCTGTGGTGGAGGGGGACGCTCTCTGATCATACAGGACAGTCTGTGGTGGAGGGGGACGCTCTCTGATCATACAGGACAGTCTGTGGTGGAGGGGGACGCTCTCTGATCACACCCCGAGCAGTCTGTGGTGGAGGGGGACACTCTCTGATCACACCCTGGGCAGTCTGTGGTGGAGGGGGACGCTCTCTGATCATACAGGACAGTCTGTGGTGGAGGGGGACGCTCTCTGATCACACCCCGGGCAGTCTGTGGTGGAGGGGGACGCTCTCTGATCACACCCCGGGCAGTCTGTGGTGGAGGGGGACGCTCTCTGATCATACAGGACAGTCTGTGGTGGAGGGGGACGCTCTCTGATCATACAGGACAGTCTGTGGTGGAGGGGGACGCTCTCTGATCATACAGGACAGTCTGTGGTGGAGGGGGACGCTCTCTGATCACACCCCGGGCAGTCTGTGGTGGAGGGGGACGCTCTCTGATCACACAGGACAGTCTGTGGTGGAGGGGGACGCTCTCTGATCATACAGGACAGTCTGTGGTGGAGGGGGACACTCTCTGATCATACAGGACAGTCTGTGGTGGAGGGGGACGCTCTCTGATCACACCCCGAGCAGTCTGTGGTGGAGGGGGACACTCTCTGATCACACCCCGGGCAGTCTGTGGTGGAGGGGGACGCTCTCTGATCATACAGGACAGTCTGTGGTGGAGGGGGACGCTCTCTGATCACACCCCGGGCAGTCTGTGGTGGAGGGGGACGCTCTCTGATCACACCCCGGGCAGTCTGTGGTGGAGGGGGACGCTCTCTGATCATACAGGACAGTCTGTGGTGGAGGGGGACGCTCTCTGATCACACAGGACAGTCTGTGGTGGAGGGGGACGCTCTCTGATCATACAGGACAGTCTGTGGTGGAGGGGGACGCTCTCTGATCATACAGGACAGTCTGTGGTGAGGGGGACGCTCTCTGATCATACAGGACAGTCTGTGGTGGAGGGGGACATTCTCTGATCATACAGGACAGTCTGTGGTGGAGGGGGACGCTCTCTGATCATACAGGACAGTCTGTGGTGAGGGGGACGCTCTCTGATCATACAGGACAGTCTGTGGTGGAGGGGGACACTCTCTGATCATACAGGATAGTCTGTGGTGGAGGGGGACGCTCTCTGATCACACCCCGAGCAGTCTGTGGTGGAGGGGGACACTCTCTGATCACACCCCGGGCAGTCTGTGGTGGAGGGGGACGCCCTCTGATCATACAGGACAGTCTGTGGTGGAGGGGGACGCTCTCTGATCATAAAGGACAGTCTGTGGTGGAGGGGGATGCTCTCTGATCATACAGGACAGTCTGTGGTGGAGGGGGACGCTCTCTGATCATACAGGACAGTCTGTGGTGGAGGGGGACGCTCTCTGATCACACCCCGGGCAGTCTGTGGTGGAGGGGGACGCTCTCTGATCACACCCCGAGCAGTCTGTGGTGGAGGGGGGACACTCTCTGATCACACCCCGGGCAGTCTGTGGTGGAGGGGGACGCCCTCTGATCATACAGGACAGTCTGTGGTGGAGGGGGACGCCCTCTGATCATACAGGACAGTCTGTGGTGGAGGGGGACGCTCTCTGATCATAAAGGACAGTCTGTGGTGGAGGGGGATGCTCTCTGATCATACAGGACAGTCTGTGGTGGAGGGGGACACTCTCTGATCACACCCCGGGCAGTCTGTGGTGGAGGGGGACGCTCTCTGATCACACCCCGAGCAGTCTGTGGTGGAGGGGGACACTCTCTGATCACACCCCGGGCAGTCTGTGGTGGAGGGGGACGCCCTCTGATCATACAGGACAGTCTGTGGTGGAGGGGGACGCTCTCTGATCATAAAGGACAGTCTGTGGTGGAGGGGGACGCTCTCTGATCATACAGGACAGTCTGTGGTGGAGGGGGACGCTCTCTGATCATACAGGACAGTCTGTGGTGGAGGGGGACGCTCTCTGATCATACAGGACAGTCTGTGGTGGAGGGGGACGCTCTCTGATCATACAGGACAGTCTGTGGTGGAGGGGGACGCTCTCTGATCACACCCCGAGCAGTCTGTGGTGGAGGGGGACACTCTCTGATCACACCCTGGGCAGTCTGTGGTGGAGGGGGACGCTCTCTGATCATACAGGACAGTCTGTGGTGGAGGGGGACGCTCTCTGATCACACCCCGGGCAGTCTGTGGTGGAGGGGGACGCTCTCTGATCACACCCCGGGCAGTCTGTGGTGGAGGGGGACGCTCTCTGATCATACAGGACAGTCTGTGGTGGAGGGGGACGCTCTCTGATCATACAGGACAGTCTGTGGTGGAGGGGGACGCTCTCTGATCATACAGGACAGTCTGTGGTGGAGGGGGACGCTCTCTGATCACACCCCGGGCAGTCTGTGGTGGAGGGGGACGCTCTCTGATCACACAGGACAGTCTGTGGTGGAGGGGGACGCTCTCTGATCATACAGGACAGTCTGTGGTGGAGGGGGACACTCTCTGATCATACAGGACAGTCTGTGGTGGAGGGGGACGCTCTCTGATCACACCCCGAGCAGTCTGTGGTGGAGGGGGACACTCTCTGATCACACCCCGGGCAGTCTGTGGTGGAGGGGGACGCTCTCTGATCATACAGGACAGTCTGTGGTGGAGGGGGACGCTCTCTGATCACACCCCGGGCAGTCTGTGGTGGAGGGGGACGCTCTCTGATCACACCCCGGGCAGTCTGTGGTGGAGGGGGACGCTCTCTGATCATACAGGACAGTCTGTGGTGGAGGGGGACGCTCTCTGATCACACAGGACAGTCTGTGGTGGAGGGGGACGCTCTCTGATCATACAGGACAGTCTGTGGTGGAGGGGGACGCTCTCTGATCATACAGGACAGTCTGTGGTGAGGGGGACGCTCTCTGATCATACAGGACAGTCTGTGGTGGAGGGGGACATTCTCTGATCATACAGGACAGTCTGTGGTGGAGGGGGACGCTCTCTGATCACACCCCGAGCAGTCTGTGGTGGAGGGGGACACTCTCTGATCACACCCCGGGCAGTCTGTGGTGGAGGGGGACGCCCTCTGATCATACAGGACAGTCTGTGGTGGAGGGGGACGCTCTCTGATCATAAAGGACAGTCTGTGGTGGAGGGAGATGCTCTCTGATCATACAGGACAGTCTGTGGTGGAGGGGGACACTCTCTGATCACACCCCGGGCAGTCTGTGGTGGAGGGGGACGCTCTCTGATCACACCCCGAGCAGTCTGTGGTGGAGGGGGGACACTCTCTGATCACACCCCGGGCAGTCTGTGGTGGAGGGGGACGCTCTCTGATCATACAGGACAGTCTGTGGTGGAGGGGGACGCTCTCTGATCATACAGGACAGTCTGTGGTGGAGGGGGACGCTCTCTGATCACACCCCGGGCAGTCTGTGGTGGAGGGGGACGCTCTCTGATCACACAGGACAGTCTGTGGTGGAGGGGGACGCTCTCTGATCATAAAGGACAGTCTGTGGTGGAGGGGGATGCTCTCTGATCATACAGGACAGTCTGTGGTGGAGGGGGACGCTCTCTGATCATACAGGACAGTCTGTGGTGGAGGGGGACGCTCTCTGATCACACCCCGAGCAGTCTGTGGTGGAGGGGGACACTCTCTGATCACACCCCGGGCAGTCTGTGGTGGAGGGGGACGCCCTCTGATCATACAGGACAGTCTGTGGTGGAGGGGGACGCTCTCTGATCATAAAGGACAGTCTGTGGTGGAGGGAGATGCTCTCTGATCATACAGGACAGTCTGTGGTGGAGGGGGACACTCTCTGATCACACAGGACAGTCTGTGGTGGAGGGGGACACTCTCTGATCACACCCCGGGCAGTCTGTGGTGGAGGGGGACGCTCTCTGATCACACCCCGAGCAGTCTGTGGTGGAGGGGGGACACTCTCTGATCACACCCCGGGCAGTCTGTGGTGGAGGGGGACGCCCTCTGATCATACAGGACAGTCTGTGGTGGAGGGGGACGCTCTCTGATCATAAAGGACAGTCTGTGGTGGAGGGGGATGCTCTCTGATCATACAGGACAGTCTGTGGTGGAGGGGGACGCTCTCTGATCATACAGGACAGTCTGTGGTGGAGGGGGACGCTCTCTGATCACACCCCGGGCAGTCTGTGGTGGAGGGGGACGCTCTCTGATCACACCCCGAGCAGTCTGTGGTGGAGGGGGGACACTCTCTGATCACACCCCGGGCAGTCTGTGGTGGAGGGGGACGCCCTCTGATCATACAGGACAGTCTGTGGTGGAGGGGGACGCCCTCTGATCATACAGGACAGTCTGTGGTGGAGGGGGACGCTCTCTGATCATAAAGGACAGTCTGTGGTGGAGGGGGATGCTCTCTGATCATACAGGACAGTCTGTGGTGGAGGGGGACACTCTCTGATCACACCCCGGGCAGTCTGTGGTGGAGGGGGACGCTCTCTGATCACACCCCGAGCAGTCTGTGGTGGAGGGGGACACTCTCTGATCACACCCCGGGCAGTCTGTGGTGGAGGGGGACGCCCTCTGATCATACAGGACAGTCTGTGGTGGAGGGGGACGCTCTCTGATCATAAAGGACAGTCTGTGGTGGAGGGGGACGCTCTCTGATCATACAGGACAGTCTGTGGTGGAGGGGGACGCTCTCTGATCATACAGGACAGTCTGTGGTGGAGGGGGACGCTCTCTGATCATACAGGACAGTCTGTGGTGGAGGGGGACGCTCTCTGATCATACAGGACAGTCTGTGGTGGAGGGGGACGCTCTCTGATCACACCCCGAGCAGTCTGTGGTGGAGGGGGACACTCTCTGATCACACCCTGGGCAGTCTGTGGTGGAGGGGGACGCTCTCTGATCATACAGGACAGTCTGTGGTGGAGGGGGACGCTCTCTGATCACACCCCGGGCAGTCTGTGGTGGAGGGGGACGCTCTCTGATCACACCCCGGGCAGTCTGTGGTGGAGGGGGACGCTCTCTGATCATACAGGACAGTCTGTGGTGGAGGGGGACGCTCTCTGATCATACAGGACAGTCTGTGGTGGAGGGGGACGCTCTCTGATCATACAGGACAGTCTGTGGTGGAGGGGGACGCTCTCTGATCACACCCCGGGCAGTCTGTGGTGGAGGGGGACGCTCTCTGATCACACAGGACAGTCTGTGGTGGAGGGGGACGCTCTCTGATCATACAGGACAGTCTGTGGTGGAGGGGGACACTCTCTGATCATACAGGACAGTCTGTGGTGGAGGGGGACGCTCTCTGATCACACCCCGAGCAGTCTGTGGTGGAGGGGGACACTCTCTGATCACACCCCGGGCAGTCTGTGGTGGAGGGGGACGCTCTCTGATCATACAGGACAGTCTGTGGTGGAGGGGGACGCTCTTTGATCATACAGGACAGTCTGTGGTGGAGGGGGACGCTCTCTGATCATACAGGACAGTCTGTGGTGGAGGGGGACTCTCTCTGATCATACAGGACAGTCTGTGGTGGAGGGGGACGCTCTCTGATCACACCTCGGGCAGTCTGTGGTGGAGGGGGACGCTCTCTGATCACACAGGACAGTCTGTGGTGGAGGGGGACGCTCTCTGATCATACAGGACAGTCTGTGGTGGAGGGGGACTCTCTCTGATCATACAGGACAGTCTGTGGTGGAGGGGGACGCTCTCTGATCACACCTCGGGCAGTCTGTGGTGGAGGGGGACGCTCTCTGATCATACAGGACAGTCTGTGGTGGAGGGGGACGCTCTCTGATCATACAGGACAGTCTGTGGTGGAGGGGGACGCTCTCTGATCATACAGGACAGTCTGTGGTGGAGGGGGACGCTCTCTGATCATACAGGACAGTCTGTGGTGGAGGGGGACGCTCTCTGATCACACCCCGAGCAGTCTGTGGTGGAGGGGGACACTCTCTGATCACACCCTGGGCAGTCTGTGGTGGAGGGGGACGCTCTCTGATCATACAGGACAGTCTGTGGTGGAGGGGGACGCTCTCTGATCACACCCCGGGCAGTCTGTGGTGGAGGGGGACGCTCTCTGATCACACCCCGGGCAGTCTGTGGTGGAGGGGGACGCTCTCTGATCATACAGGACAGTCTGTGGTGGAGGGGGACGCTCTCTGATCATACAGGACAGTCTGTGGTGGAGGGGGACGCTCTCTGATCATACAGGACAGTCTGTGGTGGAGGGGGACGCTCTCTGATCACACCCCGGGCAGTCTGTGGTGGAGGGGGACGCTCTCTGATCACACAGGACAGTCTGTGGTGGAGGGGGACGCTCTCTGATCATACAGGACAGTCTGTGGTGGAGGGGGACACTCTCTGATCATACAGGACAGTCTGTGGTGGAGGGGGACGCTCTCTGATCACACCCCGAGCAGTCTGTGGTGGAGGGGGACACTCTCTGATCACACCCCGGGCAGTCTGTGGTGGAGGGGGACGCTCTCTGATCATACAGGACAGTCTGTGGTGGAGGGGGACGCTCTTTGATCATACAGGACAGTCTGTGGTGGAGGGGGACGCTCTCTGATCATACAGGACAGTCTGTGGTGGAGGGGGACTCTCTCTGATCATACAGGACAGTCTGTGGTGGAGGGGGACGCTCTCTGATCACACCTCGGGCAGTCTGTGGTGGAGGGGGACGCTCTCTGATCACACAGGACAGTCTGTGGTGGAGGGGGACGCTCTCTGATCATACAGGACAGTCTGTGGTGGAGGGGGACACTCTCTGATCATACAGGACAGTCTGTGGTGGAGGGGGACGCTCTCTGATCACACCCCGAGCAGTCTGTGGTGGAGGGGGACACTCTCTGATCACACCCCGGGCAGTCTGTGGTGGAGGGGGACGCTCTCTGATCATACAGGACAGTCTGTGGTGGAGGGGGATGCTCTCTGATCACACCCCGGGCAGTCTGTGGTGGAGGGGGACGCTCTCTGATCACACCCCGGGCAGTCTGTGGTGGAGGGGGACGCTCTCTGATCATACAGGACAGTCTGTGGTGGAGGGGGACGCTCTCTGATCACACAGGACAGTCTGTGGTGGAGGGGGACGCTCTCTGATCACACAGGACAGTCTGTGGTGGAGGGGGACGCTCTCTGATCACACAGGACAGTCTGTGGTGGAGGGGGACGCTCTCTGATCACACCCCGGGCAGTCTGTGGTGGAGGGGGACAGTCTCTGATCATACAGGACAGTCTGTGGTGGAGGGGGACGCTCTCTGATCATACAGGACAGTCTGTGGTGAGGGGGACGCTCTCTGATCATACAGGACAGTCTGTGGTGGAGGGGGACACTCTCTGATCATACAGGATAGTCTGTGGTGGAGGGGGACGCTCTCTGATCACACCCCGAGCAGTCTGTGGTGGAGGGGGACACTCTCTGATCACACCCCGGGCAGTCTGTGGTGGAGGGGGACGCCCTCTGATCATACAGGACAGTCTGTGGTGGAGGGGGACGCTCTCTGATCATAAAGGACAGTCTGTGGTGGAGGGGGATGCTCTCTGATCATACAGGACAGTCTGTGGTGGAGGGGGACGCTCTCTGATCATACAGGACAGTCTGTGGTGGAGGGGGACGCTCTCTGATCACACCCCGGGCAGTCTGTGGTGGAGGGGGACGCTCTCTGATCACACCCCGAGCAGTCTGTGGTGGAGGGGGGACACTCTCTGATCACACCCCGGGCAGTCTGTGGTGGAGGGGGACGCCCTCTGATCATACAGGACAGTCTGTGGTGGAGGGGGACGCCCTCTGATCATACAGGACAGTCTGTGGTGGAGGGGGACGCTCTCTGATCATAAAGGACAGTCTGTGGTGGAGGGGGATGCTCTCTGATCATACAGGACAGTCTGTGGTGGAGGGGGACACTCTCTGATCACACCCCGGGCAGTCTGTGGTGGAGGGGGACGCTCTCTGATCACACCCCGAGCAGTCTGTGGTGGAGGGGGACGCTCTCTGATCACACCCCGGGCAGTCTGTGGTGGAGGGGGACGCTCTCTGATCATACAGGACAGTCTGTGGTGGAGGGGGACACTCTCTGATCATACAGGATAGTCTGTGGTGGAGGGGGACGCTCTCTGATCACACCCCGAGCAGTCTGTGGTGGAGGGGGACACTCTCTGATCACACCCCGGGCAGTCTGTGGTGGAGGGGGACGCCCTCTGATCATACAGGACAGTCTGTGGTGGAGGGGGACGCTCTCTGATCATAAAGGACAGTCTGTGGTGGAGGGGGATGCTCTCTGATCATACAGGACAGTCTGTGGTGGAGGGGGACGCTCTCTGATCATACAGGACAGTCTGTGGTGGAGGGGGACGCTCTCTGATCACACCCCGGGCAGTCTGTGGTGGAGGGGGACGCTCTCTGATCACACCCCGGGCAGTCTGTGGTGGAGGGGGACGCTCTCTGATCATACAGGACAGTCTGTGGTGGAGGGGGACGCTCTCTGATCATACAGGACAGTCTGTGGTGGAGGGGGACGCTCTCTGATCATACAGGACAGTCTGTGGTGGAGGGGGACGCTCTCTGATCACACCCCGGGCAGTCTGTGGTGGAGGGGGACGCTCTCTGATCACACAGGACAGTCTGTGGTGGAGGGGGACGCTCTCTGATCATACAGGACAGTCTGTGGTGGAGGGGGACACTCTCTGATCATACAGGACAGTCTGTGGTGGAGGGGGACGCTCTCTGATCACACCCCGAGCAGTCTGTGGTGGAGGGGGACACTCTCTGATCACACCCCGGGCAGTCTGTGGTGGAGGGGGACGCTCTCTGATCATACAGGACAGTCTGTGGTGGAGGGGGACGCTCTCTGATCACACCCCGGGCAGTCTGTGGTGGAGGGGGACGCTCTCTGATCACACCCCGGGCAGTCTGTGGTGGAGGGGGACGCTCTCTGATCATACAGGACAGTCTGTGGTGGAGGGGGACGCTCTCTGATCACACAGGACAGTCTGTGGTGGAGGGGGACGCTCTCTGATCACACAGGACAGTCTGTGGTGGAGGGGGACGCTCTCTGATCATACAGGACAGTCTGTGGTGGAGGGGGACGCTCTCTGATCATACAGGACAGTCTGTGGTGGAGGGGGACACTCTCTGATCATACAGGACAGTCTGTGGTGGAGGGGGACACTCTCTGATCATACAGGACAGTCTGTGGTGGAGGGGGACGCTCTCTGATCACACCCCGAGCAGTCTGTGGTGGAGGGGGACGCTCTCTGATCACACCCCGGGCAGTCTGTGGTGGAGGGGGACGCTCTCTGATCACACCCCGGGCAGTCTGTGGTGGAGGGGGACGCTCTCTGATCACACCCCGGGCAGTCTGTGGTGGAGGGGGACGCTCTCTGATCATACAGGACAGTCTGTGGTGGAGGGGGACGCTCTCTGATCACACCCCGGGCAGTCTGTGGTGGAGGGGGACGCTCTCTGATCACACCCCGGGCAGTCTGTGGTGGAGGGGGACGCTCTCTGATCATACAGGACAGTCTGTGGTGGAGGGGGACACTCTCTGATCATACAGGACAGTCTGTGGTGGAGGGGGACGCTCTCTGATCACACCCCGAGCAGTCTGTGGTGGAGGGGGACGCTCTCTGATCACACCCCGGGCAGTCTGTGGTGGAGGGGGACGCTCTCTGATCACACCCCGGGCAGTCTGTGGTGGAGGGGGACGCTCTCTGATCACACCCCGGGCAGTCTGTGGTGGAGGGGGACGCTCTCTGATCATACAGGACAGTCTGTGGTGGAGGGGGACGCTCTCTGATCACACCCCGGGCAGTCTGTGGTGGAGGGGGACGCTCTCTGATCACACCCCGGGCAGTCTGTGGTGGAGGGGGACGCTCTCTGATCATACAGGACAGTCTGTGGTGGAGGGGGACGCTCTCTGATCACACAGGACAGTCTGTGGTGGAGGGGGACGCTCTCTGATCACACCCCGGGCAGTCTGTGGTGGAGGGGGACGCTCTCTGATCACACAGGACAGTCTGTGGTGGAGGGGGACGCTCTCTGATCACACAGGACAGTCTGTGGTGGGGGGGGGGACGCTCTCTGATCATACAGGACAGTCTGTGGTGGGGGGGGACGCTCTCTGATCACACAGGACAGTCTGTGGTGGAGGGGGACGCTCTCTGATCACACAGGACAGTCTGTGGTGGAGGGGGACGCTCTCTGATCACACCCCGAGCAGTCTGTTGTGGAGGGGGACACTCTCTGATCACACAGGACAGTCTGTGGTGGAGGGGGACGCTCTCTGATCACACAGGACAGTCTGTGGTGGAGGGGGACGCTCTCTGATCACACAGGACAGTCTGTGGTGGAGGGGGACGCTCTCTGATCATACAGGACAGTCTGTGGTGGAGGGGGACGCTCTCTGATCACACAGGACAGTCTGTGGTGGAGGGGGACGCTCTCTGATCACACAGGACAGTCTGTGGTGGAGGGGGACGCTCTCTGATCACACAGGACAGTCTGTGGTGGAGGGGGACGCTCTCTGATCACACAGGACAGTCTGTGGTCGAGAATAATAACTGTATCTGATCCCGGGGGAGGGGCTCTTCAAGGATCAGATCATTCCTCCTCCTGGTGGGTCAGCGCTCCGGGGCCGGCGCTTCATCATCTCCTATAAATCCGTGACTCAGCGCCGACCGAATGAATCACCGCAAGATCCGAGGGCAGATCAATATATATATATACCACCCCCCCATCCACCGCTAATTCTATTATACAGGGGGCGGGGCTGTGATCACGTCAGTATATTATATAGAGGGGGCGGGGCTGTGATCACATGTCATTATATTACATCAGTGATGTCATACGGAGGCGGAGCCCAGTGGTCTATATACCCTCTGTAGCAGGCAGGACATTATATTTCACAGTAATAAATCATTATATTAATAATATTATAATAACCATATGAATATATAATATGACGCCATCATGGCGGATATTGACCATTATAAAATACACATTGTCCGGGGCCTGGGGAGGATGATGAGGGTAGTAGTTGAATTTCTAGCACCAGTAAAGGGGGAGTGGTTATAGTTTGGGACGGTATCTTCTCTGACATTACGGTCAGTGATTCGGCGCCATCGTCTCATCTGGGTGTGATCGGTGACCGCGCGCCCGTGTGGTTACCGCCTCGTGGCACAGATGGGGTACGGGTACGGCTGCAGCGTCATGCCCAACTTCGGCTTCAGGTTTGGTATAAAGCCATGTGGAAAATGGAGGTGGAAACGCTGGAGAAGAGCGGTGAAGAAGAGGAAGAGCTCCATGCGGGCGAGCTGCTCCCCCAGACAATGTCGCCTCCCTGCAAAATACAAAGAAACGACACTTCAGCGAGTGCATCGTCAATGTTCTGTACAACCCCCCCTGAACCCCAGGTCAGCAGCTGCACTAACAACAAGTCCTGGGGGCATCCGGAACTACACAACGCCATTACTAGGGAATGGAGCAGAGATCTCCAGCTACTGCAAACCACAACTCCCATCATGTCACAGGCTCTCCAACTACTGCAAACCACAACTCCCATCATGTCACAGGCTCTCCAACTACTGCAAACCACAACTCCCATCATGTCACAGAATCTCCAACTACTGCAAACTACAACTCCCATCATGTCACAGAATCTCCAACTACTGCAAACTACAACTCCCATCATGTCACAGAATCTCCAACTACTGCAAACTACAACTCCCATCATGTCACAGAATCTCCAACTACTGCAAACTACAACTCCCATCATGTCACAGAATCTCCAACTACTGCAAACTACAACTCCCATCATGTCACAGAATCTCCAACTACTGCAAACTACAACTCCCATCATGTCACAGAATCTCCAACTACTGCAAACCACAACTCCCATCATGTCACAGAATCTCCAGCTGATGCAAAATACCATTCCAGGGGATGCTGGGAATTGTAGTTCTGCCATGTGTGAATGTTATTAATGGTCCCATATTAGGTACGCAGCCCCCGACCTCCACCGGAGCACAAATAAAGCGAATCACAAACGGGATCCGATTATCGGCGCCAACAAGAAGCCGCAGCGCTCGACCCCGCGCCGGAAAATGTCAAAGCTTTTAAAGTGAAACATTGTATCTGAGAAATATCAATAATCGTCATCATCATCAATAATCGTCATCATCATCATCAATAAATCGTCATCATCATCAATAATCGTCATCATCATCAATAATCGTCATCATCATCATCAATAAATCGTCATCATCATCAATAAATCGTCATCATCATCAATAATCGTCATCATCATCAATAATCCTCCCCCCCCCCCCCCCCTCCTCACCTAGAGAGAACGGCACGAACGCCTCCTTCTTGGCGAATTGTCCGGCGCCGTCCAGGAACCTCTCGGGGCAGAAGATTTCGGGGCGGCTCCAGTACTTCTCGTCGTAGTGCACGGAGTACAGGTTGGTGATCACCGTGGTGCCTTCTGGGATAGAATATCCTCGCACTACGGTGTCTCTGGATGTGGCATGAAAGATCCCCAAGGGGGCGATGTTACAGAAGCGGAGGATCTCGTGCAGGACGGCCTCGGTGTACGGCGTGCTGGCGCGCTCCTCGTAGGCCGGCAGACGGTTCGGTCCGATCACCTGATCGATTTCCTTCTGAACCTGAACTGAGATGAAAACAAAAGAAGAATGGGAGGCGGGGGGTTAATTCCTCCTAGGAGGGGGGGGGGGGCGCCCTGAAACCCACCACGTCCCCTCACCCACTCCCCCCATTCTCTACACTACAGTGGGACCCAGGCCGGCTGCCACCAGAGGAAAACAGCTCCACACAGAGGATGAAACATCAGGATCAGCTCCCTCAGTGCCCCGGGGTGGAGTCCAGTCACATGACCACGAGATCAGGATAAAGCAGACTGTACAGTAGT